>NC_081408.1:78367045-78622045 GCF_030272615.1 Cryptomeria japonica | reverse complement strand
TTGTTGTAGATGCACTAAAAACATTAATTGAAAATTTTTGGCATGACAACACAAGAGTATCACCCAACCAAAGAGATGTTGTTAGAAGGTGAATTGGGTCTAAAAATCATGAGCCACATGCGAAACACTATTTGGATATGACTCAAACTAAATTTTATGAAAGATTCCTTCAAAAGTTTCCTCAAATAAAAATTTCTCAAAGATTTTTTGAAATGGCAAAACCTTTTTATATTAAGATTAATCATGTACGCACCACGTGTTGTTGTAGGATGCATATTGAATTTTCCATGCATTATGATATTTTTTGTCATATTTGTTCTACTTTGCACACTAACGATGTTTTGCAGGAATGTAATATACAAGCACCTCCTAAGTCGGCAAGAGAATTTATTTCAAGTATGTTATGTAATAGACATGATGGTTGCATTTATTATAAGATGCCTTGTTTGGAAAGTTCTTGTGCTATATGTGGTGGTTTGCAACGTTTACCAAGATGCATACATTTGGAGACCACACATGAAATTGGTACGAAACTAGTTTCTTTTGGAAAATACAAGACAGTCACATATGGAGTTAAAGATGGAAAAGATTTGAAGAGATGTGAGATAGTGAAAAATGATATATGTGTAGCTCAATTTATGAAAATGTTTCAAGAGAAACTAGTTTATGAGTACATAATGCATACACATAGAGCTCGATGGTTAGATGATCAATTCAAGTTTTGTAAGGACACATTTCCTCTTGGCACCATTGTCTCTATCATTGATTTCACTAAAAATTATACTCTACAACCTCAAAATGAAGTGCAATCCATGTATTATCACTCTACACAAGTTTCTATTTTTGTACACATAGCATTCATGCATGCAGATGATAGCACAGAGGAGGATAGAAAGGTTGTAAGAGAGTATCACTTCTACATAAGTGATGATCATACTCATTCATCGGAGTTTGTACAAGGATGCTTTAAAGTTTTCTATGATAGTTTAAGAGAAAGGAACATACGATACAACCGACACTTAATATGGTCAGATAATTGCACCGCACAATTCAAGAATGCAAGGATGTTTTATTGGCTAACAAGGATGCATGTGACAAGTGGTGTAAAACATTTTTGGAATTTCACTGAGGCTGGACATGGTAAGGGAGAGCACGATGGTGCAAGAGCATGTGTGAAAAGAGCCCTAGCCAGGGAAGAATTGAAGTACAAAGGTGGTGCTGAGTTGGTAGATGCAGAAACAATTGTGCGATGGTGTAAGTCTACGATGGGTCCAGGTAATCCAGGTACGTCATTGGTTCATAGATATTTTTGGTTGATTACTAAATCTAACATTAAAAAACTATCTAGATTGTTGTACAGTTGTAGGATCGAGTGACATGCACTCATTTATGAGTTCAAATTCAAGTTCATTGGTAATTTATATGAGACAGATGGTATGTTTTTGCTCTTCATGCATGTATTGTTTGTGGGAAGAATGTGAATCAGAAGAGTGGGTTGACAAATGGTCTTGTAGACCATTGGTTCCCATTGATTCATATCAAATTCCCAAAGCACTACAATTGAGCCAGATGGAGACATCAATGGATTTTGACCATGTATCTGACCTAGTGGATTCAGGTGATTTTTTGAGTTATTTTTTTTGCAAGTATTCTTTTTGGTTCATTTTGTTGTACATCATACTTTATTTTTGGTATTAATTAACACTTTATAAAATGCAGGTCATGTGTATGCAGTTGTTGCAAAAGAGAATAATGAAGAAGGAACATATTACTATTTGTGTCGTTGTGTTGAGCCTAAAAGAAAATTGACAACCACAATCATTGATGGAAAAGGTATTGAGTACCCAATAGGGTTTGTTGTCGTGACAGGAAGATGGCTTTAGAGATACCCTATCAAGAATTCTGATGTTTGGTTGTTCGAGGACTTTGAAACACACAAACATATTCTTCATTTCTCTAACCTTGGTGTTGCAACACATATTCATTTGATGAAGTATCGTGGTAGACCTCATAACAAGATTTTATGGAAAGTTCATGAAACTGACCACGAGGCAATACTTGACACAATATGGGTTAGAGCTGATCCTGAAGGCTCACTTGATTGATTCTATGGTTCAGAGTAGAATGATTTTGAGAATTTTGTATAAATCATCGACAAATTGTTCTATATTCAATTTTTGTATATATAAATGCCCATGAGCTGATTTTTACATGTTTAGGGGCATAATTTTATATATTTAAGTGGCAATGAGCTGATTTGTACATAGGTACATGCCAAATTTTGTATATTAAAATGGCGATGAGCTGAATCACACATATTGTAATGCCAAATTTTGTATAAAATCCAATGAGATGATTTGTATATTAAAATGGCGATGAGTTGAATCGCATATATTGTAATGCCAAATTTTGTATAAAAGCCCATGAGATTATTTGTAAGAGAATTTTTTGTATAATCAAATAGCCAAGAGCTGATTTGAATAATATGTGACAATGTTATGTGACTATTTTGTGTGTCAATGTTTTGTGACTATGTTTTGAGTATATGTGATGTGTCCCTAGTCAATCATGAGCATTCTTGATTCTTGTATAATCATGGATAATTATTTGAGTCATTATCGGGTCATAGGGGTGATAGATTGAGACTAGATACAATTTGAGAAAAAATTGTCATTGTTGTCAAAAAAATTGTCAAAAAAGTTGTCAAGCAACTTCTACATTGTGTCGATAGGGTATGACTCTCAACGTTCTAGTGCTTTGGGATGCACAACAGGGGCATGCCTAGCGTAAACATGCCCACCCAGACGTGCTTGCGACATCTGTTTGTGCACACGAGGAATAGATTCAATTCTAGCCAATCTTGCAACTTTTCCTTGCAAGCAACTGATGGTTTTTTTAGTAGGCAAAAAAATGCTACTAATTGAAAATGGCTTCGAGTCATTGAAAACTAAGATAGGCCATTGTAGAGGAGCCTCACGCAACCCCATGAGATCAAGCAGATCGACCGTATGTGTTGTGGATTGGAAGAAACAGTCCGTCAAATTTTGACAATTTTTTAGACTTAGGGCACTTGAGAGATCTCACCGGTAGGATATGACTCTCAACATTCTGGTACTTTGGGATGCATGACAGGGGAATGCATAGCGTAAACATTCCCACCTGGATGCACTCGCGATGTCGGTTTGTGTACACGAGGAATAGAATCAATTCTAGCCAATCTTGCAACTTTTCCTTGCAAGCAACTGATAGTTTTTTGAGCAGGCGAAAAAATGCTACTAATTGAAAATGGCTTTGAGTCGTCAAAAAATGAGATAGGCCATTGTAGAGGAGCCTCACGTGACCCCATGGGATCAAGCAGATCAACCGTATGTGTCATGGATTGGAAGAAATAGTCTGTCAAATTTTGACAATTTTTTGGACTCAGGGCACTTGAGAGATCTCACTGGTAGGGTATGACTCTTGATGTTCTGGTGCTTTGGGATGCACGATAGGGGCATGCCTAGCATAAACATGCCCACCTAGACGTGCTCGCGATGTCGGTTTGTGCACACAAGGAACATAATCAATTCTAGCCAATCTTGCAACTTTTCCTTGCAAGCAACTGACGATTTTTTGAGCAGGTGAAAAAATGCTACTAATTGAAAATGGCTTCGAGTCATAAAAAAAAAAAGATAGGCCATTGTAGAGGAGCCTCACGTGACCCCACGGGATCAAACAGATCGATCGTATGTGTTGTGGATTGGAAGAAATAGTCCGTCAAATTTTGACAATTTTTTGGACTCAGGGCACTTGAGAGATCTCACCAGTAGGGTATAACTCTCGACATTCTGGTGCTTTGGGATGCACAAAAGGGGCATGCCTAGTGTAAACATGCCCACCCAGATGTGCTCGCAACGTCGGTTTGTGCACATGAGGAACATAATCAATTCTAGCCAATCTTGCAACTTTTCCTTGCAAGCAACTGCCGATTTTTTGAGTAGGCGAAAAAATGTTACTAATTGAAAATGGCTTCGAGTCGTCAAAAACCGAGATAGGCCATTGTAGAGGAGCCTCACATGACCCCACGAGATCAAATAGATTGACCGTATGTGTTGTGGATTGGAAGAAATAGTCCGTCAAATTTTGACAATTTTTTGGACTCAGGGCACTTGAGAGGTCTCACCGGTAGGGTATGACTCTCGACATTCTGGTGCTTTGGGATGCATGATAGGGACATGCCTAGCATAAACATGCCCACCTGGATGTGCTCACGATGTCAGTTTGTGCACATAAGGAATAAAATTTGACCATTGCGAGCGTGAGGGTGCTCTCACACCAAACACATTGTTGTTTAAATTCATATTGTCGATTTTTGTTGTTTATATTCATACTGTTAATTACATATGCAAATATTCATTTAAATTTATAAAAGGGCAGCCACCAAATACAACAAATACACAATAATGAACTAAATACAAGGAGTTTTGTATGGTTAATTCAACATTTTAGAAATTTTATCAAATCATATTCAAAGATTGCAATGCTTTATATCATATATTTTTGTTGTTTATATTCATATTGTTGATTACATATACAAATATTCATTTAAATTTATAAAAGGACAACCACAAAATACAACGAATACAAAATAATGAACTCATTACACATTTATTGGATCGAATATCGATATTTATATATATAAAAAAAGGCATGTCTGCCAAGTCAATACAAGTATTACAAAAATGTGGCATATGCCATGTCCAAATCGATATACAATAAAAATGTAGAATATATCTATATGTATTGGTCATTCTATGACCAAAACTAACACTATATGATCCTAAACTTCTGGTGGATCGTCAAAATCAAGCCTCTTTGGTGCAGTACGTGGCTCTGTAGATGGCTGCAAAACCACAATTCAAAAGCCAAGTTAGAATTCTTTTGTAGAGAATAGTTCACAATTGACATCAGAACTATGCATTTAACTTTAATTCCTTTGCAATTGAAATGTAGATTACCTCATTGGCTGATCCAGGAGCTAATGTCTTCGCTCTCCTCTCCTTGCCACTCTTAGGAGTTTTCTTGAAGACATACTTAAATGGATCCACGTTATGGCCATACCGCGAACAAGTCTATTGTAGATTAAATGTACAATTAATACAATGTACTAACATAAATATATCAAAAACACTTAAAAGCTATAATATAGAGAACAATGACGTACCTGTGCCTCAGATGCGTCTCCAATGGACTGAGGATGGCTCACCATCGATGTAGAAATGGTAGCTATTACCTATACAAAAAATGTACAAAGATTAAATACAATTAATTTTACATATTAAACAAAAGTGTACCAGATCCTGATATGCTTCTCCAGTGCAAGGAGGAGGGTTCGCCATTGACGAAATAGGTATGGATATTTGCTATATGAAAAAATATAAGATTATAATATATCACAAGTTCACATGTACGCGTTCATATAATCATGAAATCAAGAAAATAAAGTAGAGATACATACCTCTGCCCTCTCTTGATTCGCAGGCGAATCAGGTGCATTCAACATATCCACAAAGCTCAATGGCCGTTGTACATGTAAAATAGACAAAAAACACTAATCAATCTACAAACCCCAACTAATACTTGATTTCAACATTTTCAAACAATTCTACAACTAAAAATGTGTTCAATTACCTTCTTCACATGTTTTGGCGTCTTCGAGATATTCTTTTTCTTTGGACGAGCCCTAGACGCGGAGGGGGTGCCCTAAAAACAAAAAATTAACATGAGATATTAGTACAGATAATAAATTAAACATAATTTTAAAAATCTAAAATGAAATGACTTGCATATTCCATCAAACAATACATAAAAAGAGTTGTACAAAATATAATACCGTATAGCCTTGTAGGCCAAAATCGATCGCCGACAACATGATGTCATAAATCTGGGACATTTCGTCCCCTGTCAACACCTACAAACCAGAAATTGGACCAAGCATTAAAGATAGTTAGTATATGTTGTATTTTTTTGAATTCAAAGTGTATTATTCTGTTTTAACATGTTACAAAATTTATACCTCAGGCATCGAAGTTGTAGCTGTGGTAACTGGGGGAGGTGTATGGGATACCGCTACTGCATCCTGAAATGCATATTATTTGTCTCAATTTAAATTGATGTATAAATGAAAATTCATTTATGTAATTACAAAATTAAAGTGACTGATAAGTAAAATGTTATGAATTCAAATCAACACACCTATGTTTGTGGCTCATGGGCAAACACCATGTCCATCAACTCATCTGTTAGTGCGACATCCTCAACCGTGTGAGCTTGACATCTACAACCGCAAATCATGCATAGATGATATGAGTATCCATCTGCACCGGCTGCATCATCTATCCCCGAGCATATCCCCGAGCAATTGACACACATATGCTCGATGGGCTCTTTGTCGCCCTCTAACAGCTCATCATCCAATACAATAGGGTGTGCTAATGATGTCCCATGCTGGATGATGGCACCAGTCAATGCTGTGGCTGCCTGAAGAGTCTGTAGCTCCATCGACTCTTTCAGCTCTAATGGGACAGCCTGATGTACCTTGGGTTTGGGTGCCAGGGGGCGGCGACTCTCCGTGGCTAATCACCTATGGGCTCCAGGTCTATCTTGGGCAGAGCCACCACCTCTACCATGAAACTCTCTCATGTCAAGATAATTTGGGCGCACATTGAGCACAAACTCACAATATATTTTTCTCAAAAATTATAATGGCACCTCATAATTATTACAAGGTGGATCATCAAAGACCATCCACCACCTCTGCCAAAAAAGATTCTTCATCTGCACATTGGTACACCAATGTATGGGAAACCTCTTTGCATTAGGAGGTAATGACTGACCAGTTTTGGGGTCAACAAAAAGGGCACAAATTTGTTGTTTAGAAATATTTTTGTTTTTAACTCCATCGTATGATAGCCCATTGGCATAGAATTGATGACACCTATCCCTAAAGCTTCCCCATTTGGTAATTTCTATGGAAATAGTTATGGCACCACTAGCTAATGTTTCTAGGCTAGCGGTGAGGGATTGATGATGGTCAAGTTTAGAAGTTTTCAATTTTACAATCAGTCTATTGATTTTGGATGTATTTTGCCCTAACTGATTAATTAATTCTTCCTTTGTTTCGGCTGTGTGGTCAAAAGGAAGAATTGGGGGTTGTTCTTGTGTGTTTTCAAGAGGTGCATTTGGTTGTTCTTGTGGGTTTTCAGGAGGTGCATTTGGTTGTTCTTGTTTTGGATTAGAAGAATCTAGTTTTTGAAACAAAAAATGAAAAAACCTAATCAAAATTAATGAAATTAAATTCAAAATGTAAAACAAATTGCATAAACCAGAAAGAAAAACAAAAAAAAATAAAAACTAACCTTTATCCATAGCTTGAGGACAAATTTCGCACCCCGTTCGCGGTTTAGGTTAGAAAATGGGAAAAAAAGAAAGTAAAAAACACGCTTTTCGGGTAAATGAGGATCCAGTTTTTTTAAAAAACTTTTTTCATCAGGCACCACGTATGCAGTTTTACTAGGATTATTAGCACGTACGCACTCATTTTCCTATAAGCAGCGCGTACGTGCTAATTTTCCTAGGCATAGCGCGTACGTGCTCAGTTTCCTAAGCTCAGTGCGTACGTGCTACCTTTTCTAGGCTCGGGAAGAACAAACCTAAACGCGTATGCGAGAATTTGAAATTTTAAAACTGTGTACACGCTGCCTGTTTTTCCAAGTTTTTTTTGGGTGGTGTCCACTTTTCTGACCACCATCTTTTTGCACACGCCCCACACCACCATCATATTCTTCCAGAGATAGAAACTTACTTCGGTCACCAGTCATATGATGAGAACAACCACTGTGAATAATCCACTCATTGGAATTATCAAAGTGGGAGACAAGAGCCTTCTTGTCTAACACATCTTCCTTGACTGCTACAAACACAATATCTTCATTTTCTTCATCTTTTGATTCCTCATCAGTGACACCTTCATCAATTGCAACAAAACAGTTTCTCCGGTTTCCTCCTTTGAACTTCTTGAACTTTTTTGGTTTTTCCTTATTATCACCATTATGATAGTTTACAAAAATGTGTCATATTCAGTTACAAGAAAATCATTTCAAAGGGAGCTTACCTCTGTATTTACCTGTTTCTTTAGGAAGTCTCTTGGCAAGAAGAGCTTCAAATTCCATCAGGATCTCCTCATCATCCATTTCTCTGCTTTGTCTTGGTTCACCACTGGTTCTTGCTTCTTTTCCTTTTCTGGATGGTACAGTCTTGAACAGATCTCAAGACATTATCCAACATTCGTTCTTCACTGCTTCTTGGAGGCGATAACCCATCACACGTTCTCCACCATTTGCAGAGACTTCGCACATTCTTGAGGTAGATAGGATCAATTTCCTTCATGCAAGATCATTCATGCGCACAAGGCTGAAGTGGCAACATGATCTGATCTCCATTACAATGCTAACACATCACACGATGTCATCGGTTGAATCACATAGGCTTGGAACACTTCAACCGAAAACCATGAAGCTAAGACTACCAATCGATAGTCATATCATATGAAACCTTGGTACAAAACATTCCATATAGTGGTTCACATTCCAACATACCGGTTCACTTGGACAAACATATTGCTTCACTTTTTCACATATACCGGTTCACAACATCATACCGATTCTCTTGCTAGTTGCTTACTTCAATATACCGGTTCACTCTTCAGCTTATTGACATCAATGACAACATACAATATCATCATGTCATCATACTCTACACATATGCCAATAGTTTCTTGCACATAAAAAAAGAGGGAAATATGTTGTGAATAAGGGTTTTCCTTAGGTCAAACCCTAATTTAGGAAGTAACCTTGAATTGAATAATGTAAATACTGAAGTAAATACTGGGAGATATACCTTAGATCTGTAATTGTTGATTAAATGATTGATGATGTAATTCTCTTTGAATGTAATGGCATGACAAACACATGAACATGAAAAAATTAATCAAACACACATACTTGCATGAAGATTGATGTAAATTTGCTCCATAAAGCTTGAAGGATGAAATGTTGCATTGAATCTCTAAAAATGCTTGATAATGAATCTACACAAATGCATGAATGATTGGGTATGGTGACTTCTCTTGAAATGAATTGATACGATCCCTTTATATAGGGTTTCCTAGGTAAATTACCGATTAGGTTGACCTCCAATGGTCAAGTGTAGCCACAAGGACCGAATTCAATTGGGAAGGGAAAGGGATCGCCCCATAATTGGGACATGTTTAAGGGGGACCAGGGTATTTTGGGGCACCTTGGTCCATGGTCCATGACCAAGGTGCTTCATGCCATAGTCCTCTAAAAATAGGACCCGTCTATCAGGAAATAGGAGAGGACAACTTCCGAGATGGGGCCTACCTAGTGATGCCAATAGGTGACATTAGGGTTGGAGCAAAAGAGGGTTGAAACATGGGTTATAGTTAAAAATTACAAGGCTACATTATGACCCATAAAACATGTGTTTAAGTTTCTCAACCCCTTTTACTTTGATTGATTGTAATGACCTCGAACCCTAAACTCTTAGGAAATAAATACATTTACTTTTACACAAGATAAATTTCATAATGATAGTAAAAGAACAACATCTTTTTTCAAAACATAAATATATTTTCAGATTAAAATACTTAACATTTTTGTCTAGAAACACTATGAAAGGAAATCTTTTCTTTTCAATTGCATTGAAAATCATGATAAAAAACATGACATAAATAAAATTTACCATATATACTTGCTAGGAACACTTTATTTATCTCCCAAGCCTCGACTACTCAACTATAAGAGGGAGAGCATCATTGGGGCACTACTCATCCAACCACAAACCAACGGTCTCTCACACACCTTCCTACTATAAGTGGACCTATCCTTCACGAGGAGTATAGACAAGGAGACCTATGTGGTGTCATTTGAGTGTTGGTGTCGTGTGCCACATATCTCATTCTGACCATACTACTTTAGACTATCTTCTAACTAAGTGTGACCAATCTGGATTATCTATGTTCTGGCGACACTTGTGAACTGACTAGTTGCATGCAATGACAGATACGACACTTTGGCCAGAGTTTTATTTTTCATAAAAGTCATTGTTCACTCACCTCTTAACTCAACTTGGAGATTACTCTCTTCCTAGGGTTTGGTAAGAATAAATATCAAGACTAAAACATAAAAATAACTCACATTCATGAATACTTAATGGTATGGACTTCCCCTTTGCAATTGCAAAATGAGATATATAGTCACTTCCCTTGTGGTCCATCATAAGTTCATTTTAGGTTTACCTTCTATGTACACCTTATAGAGTCCACAAGAATATAATAATTCCTTGGCTAGGAGTCTTCGACCCACTGGTCTCTCTAGAGTACCTAACATTACAATTGGCATCCCTTACCAAAACAAAAAAAAAACAATTATATACCCATAACTTATTTGATCATATAAATACTTATATATATTAATAACCTTATGCATTACAAATATTTCAAATCTCTCTTTCTTCGACTACCTATTGAAAACATTCAAACTGAGTTTAATTACAATGGTATTCATTTCACGATCGAGAATACATGTAATGATATAAGAAAAACACAAGCATACATAGACAACAATTACATTACTATTAGAGATACCCCTTCCATACCTAAAAATAATATCAATACATTTAAGGATCCACTTCCTAAACATGGAAAAGAAGATTCCTCTCATAAGGGTAGAAATTCTAACAATGATGATTATTCTGTTGTTGCATATGATTATACCATAACTCTTACAAAAGGACTTCCTTCCATCAAAAGTGAACTTCCTATGTGTAAACCTACAATGCATAAGAATCCAATAACATCCAATTATCCATTTCCAAATCAAGATCAAAGTATCCCTTGCATGACATCTCATGATCCTTTTTCTAATCAAGATCAAAAAATACCTTCCATCCCATTCAATGATGATCCTCCCCCTCAAAATAAAGATATCCCATCTCATCTAATGATCACATTCCAATTAAAAGTTAAATTGTTCCTCCATCTACACCTCATGATCTCATTCCAACTCAATGTATTCCTATATTTCCATCCCAAGATCCTAACATCCTACTAATCCCCCTCCTAATCATAATCCTCCTCAAGCTCCAATCATACCTATCCAAGCAACACGTATCAAAGAAAAACCTATACTAGCATCCAACCTTTCTCATTTAAAAGCTTCATACACCTCTAAGTCATCCATTCCATCATATATCCCTCAACCTAGATCTAAATGCATTTTTTTTTCCTTTCTTCAAATGATCTTGATTATCCTATCCATATCCTCCATCATGCATTTTTTTTAATCTTATTTAAGTTCTTCCTAACCATCTTTGATCTTGATTTATCTCTTAAATTTCACATCTTGCTATCATTTATAAGTTTATCAAAACTTCATCACATTTACATCAAAAAAATAGATAAAGTAGATGAGGGAGACCATCAACAGTCACATGGCCCACTACGAGCGATCTCCCTCATCTTCTTAGTTTGATATTTTATCTTTTATATTTGATCTTTGATATTTTTATATTTCGATCTTTTCTTTTCATCAATGTTAGCAAAATAAATGGGGTTGTATAGTATGGAGATCTATACCCCAAGATATCTTATGTAGTCAGTTTATACCCCAAAGGACAACACAAGAGAATTAAGCATTTGCAGAATTGACTTAATAGAATAAACAATCCATATGCAATCATTAACAAGGACATATTCATTCATCACATAAGCATAAACATATAACCATTCTCTTTAATTCTATTATAGTATAACTTCATATCAAAATGCAGGTCTTAGTCTCTGCTTCATACACATATCTCTTATCTTTGTATATCAGTTATATCTTGATAAGATTTACAATCAATATATATTCAATATTCGATTAAGGGACATGACTCCTAAGGTCGACTAGCACTTGATCTATTCATGTTTCGTAAACCTAAGGGTATCAAACATATTTTGAAGTGGTTTTATAAATTAATGTAAGAATTAACTAATTAATTATAAAATAGATGACTAGAAAATATGGCCCGAAGAATATACATACAACATATAAATCTCCTGAAATTACCCAAGTCTAGTTATGGGGAAATTTATATCATGAAAAGGCTTTTGCGGTCAATGCCATCTCTAGAATTGTGGCACACATATGCATGAAAAAACTAAGCTTGAACTAAAATGGTAAATTTCTTATAACAAGAATTATTAATCAAGGGACAAGCATCTATATCAAGAAAAATCTTAGACAAACCAATCAAACCCCAATTACATTTCAAAAACATGTGTATACAATAATAAAAAATTATTTTCTAAGTCTTATTGTCAAGAGAACATGTGAAAAATCATGTCAACTAAGTCCAAGCATGGATCACATTAATACACAATTATGGATAAAAGAGAAGCACTTGCATAAATGAGTAAATTCACCTTGAATTAATCTTCACTACTTAGGATCAATGAAGAAACTTTCCCACTTTCATGCATGTCACCAATTTCATTTTTGCAAGATGATAAAATAGTGGCATTGGCTCTAAGTGTCATGGTCTCACACCTTAACCCCAATTCCCTCTGTAGTCCTCAAAACATACAACATCCATTTCTCAATACACAAATAAAGTATCCAAATTGAATGATTGACAAAGACATACAAATGCCAAATATTTTAAATTAGTACCTACAAGAATGTATACATAGACCATAACTCATATTCTTCTTAAGACCAACTTCATCTTACAGACAATTGCACAACATACTCTCCAACAAGCATAGATCATACCATTAGGGAAACCAAGAATCCATTAGCTCTATCACAACCCTTGTCACTTAATTTAATATTAAAGTCAAACATATGGACATAAAATACTCAACATTTCAAATGCAAGAAACCTTGACATTTTGATCAACTATTATCTTGACTCTTAGAAGAAAAGGAAGACATGGAAAAGTGAAATGTTATAGAATTTGAGCTTCTCATTCAACTACATTTGAGAGGGAATTTGATGTCCACCAAGGGAAGTGATATGAAGTGAGTCAAATTGTAGATTGGAGTATCTTGCAAGATTATAGATAATTTAAATCTAAAATTGAATCATGACAAAGACATATAAGCTTGGGAAAACATAACATATATATAATGTGTGGATATAAAGATATTTAAAGTAAAATGCCATAACAAAGAAAAGGTCTAGATTTGCAACAAAACAAGGATATGATTTAAGACATGGAGAAGAAAATTATTAATGAGACCCATTAAATTTTTTTTTTAGATAAATTATCAAGAGGGTCAAATAGAGCTCTAATAAATTGTTAAGAGTGTTTTCTCAAGTGATTCTAGAGACTAAAAATTGTTGCTTCAAGATGGTTGCATGTTCAAGGGGCCTAATATTAAAATTTTTATTAGATATAGTGGACAAGGTGGTCAATTATTTTGCTTTTGCTATAGAGTTTTTCTTCCTTGAAATTTAGGTTCTCTGAGATAAATTTATTGTATCTTTAATTGATCTATATTGTTTCTTTTATTTTCCTTCCAAATTTAATTTATAGTTTTCCTACAAAATGAATAGAAAAAAGACTCCAACATCATAAATATATAGATTCTATTATAGTTGAACATATGAAAATAAAATTTCATAATATTAATTATTTCTAAACATATTTCTTCAATTATCTATCTATTTATAATTAAGATAAGTTAAATAAATTGGAAGTCTTAATTATAGTTTAATGTTGTGCTTTGATTTTCATGCCACTAACATTACTATATCTAGGGCATCCATTTATCTCATGTGGCTCTTCACATTCCTTATTTTTCATTAATATTTAAAATTTCACAATCAATATATTCATGTCAAAACTCTACACACCCCCAAAATTGCATCTAACCAACCAAAGGTTGACAAAACATAATAATAAATCTTTTGCTTTAAGCTCCAAAAATGGAGGTTGAGGTGGTAGATTTTGAGGGATCTGTTCCATTGTTTAATCTTTTTTAAGGGACTATACGTTGGACAAAACATTTTCTAGGAATTGTTTTACAGAAAGCGTGGGTCTATATTTGATGAAATGGTTTACAGAACATAGCAATTTGAGGTCGCACCAGACGTTGAGTAACAAGTTACTTAGTCCACCAACACTTATATTTGCTTCTCACGTTTCCACTTTGTTTCTTATTGTTACCCAACAAACTCTTGTCTGATATTTGGTTAAGATTTACGTCTGTGGCTTCCTTTATTCTGTGTATAAAGGACCAAGGAGTCAAAGTTAGTGAAGTACAGAGAGTAACAAAGAAAGAGAAGAAAGAGAAGAAGAGAAGAAAAAGAAGTTTGAGAAACAATGGGGAGAGCAGTGAACTCAGTGCTGCCAACAGTAACAGTCTTTTTTGTGCTTCTCTCTATTTCAGTCTGGATGGTAGAGGGAAAAACCAGGCATTATAAATATGATGTAAGTTTTGTTTAATTGTTACAATGTGAATCTATTTGGTGTGGATTCAAATTTGTAAGTATTGTATGCCTAGCATTAATCGATTAATCGATTATTAGTATATGTACATTCAATTTTTTATGCCGGACACATTCTAAGTTTGACTTGTTTAGTACAAGTTTTTCGAATAGAGTCCACCTGTTAGTATGATTTCCAATGAACCATCTAAACAAGTCAAAACTTAACTTATGTTGTTTAAGACATAATGTTCACACTAGGTAATGCAAATACAAAATATTTTTAAAATGAGTTTTTATCTAAAATCCTGATTTGATTTTTCTTGTGTAGATTCAAATTCCAAAGTATTTGATTCAAAATCATATTTTGTGAAAATGGAATTGAACCCAGCCTAAACTGAACCAAACAATGATTATATCTTGATACTCACCCTTGATCTTACTGTGAATGGTTTTGCAAATTGATGTTGCAGATACAACTGAAGAATGTTAGCAGACTGTGTCATACAAAGCCCATTGTCACAGTGAATGGGCAGTTCCCAGGGCCAACTATTTATGCTAGGGAGGGTGATACAGTACTTATCAAAGTCACCAATCACGTCCAATACAATCTCTCCATCCACTGGTATGGTCTGGTATTAATATTATAGATTTAGAATTATAGAAGATTTATGATGGGTTTGAATTATGGTCGAAATTGTCATTGCAGGCATGGTATAAGACAGCTGCGTACAGGATGGGCTGATGGGCCTGCTTATATCACTCAATGCCCCATTCAAACTGGGCAGTCTTATACTTACAACTTCACCATCACTGGGCAACGGGGCACTCTCTTCTGGCATGCTCATATTCTATGGTTGAGAGCAACAGTCTATGGAGCCCTTGTTATTTTACCGAAACTAAACGTGCCTTATCCATTCCCCAAACCCCATAAGGAAATCACATTGATTCTAGGTCAGTGAAAGGGTTATCAAACCAGTGAGCTATATTTGATATGATTTCATGATTATTTATGGCATATAACACTGGTACTGAGTTATGGTTTCCTGTGGATGTAGGGGAGTGGTGGAACGCAGATGTGGAGGCTGTTATAAATGAAGCACTTAAGTCAGGAGGAGCTCCCAATGTGTCTGATACTCATACCATTAATGGAAAACCAGGTCCACTAGGCACCTTCACATGTCCTATCAAAGGTAAAGCAAGCAATCAGTCTCAAGTAAAGATTTTTTTGATTAGACTTCTCTGTTTCAGGGTTTGTTTTAAAAAGCACACTCTAAGTTTTGATCATACTAGAATAGCTTACTGTAATTTCAGATTAATGTGTGGGTTTGATTAATGTGATTTAGATGAACCACCTAAATTATACTGTGTAGATTAGCATGATTTAGATGAGCCAACTAAGTCGCACATTGTCTACTAATCTAAACAAATAGAGGCCTAGAAGGTTAGAAAGTGCTACTTAAGCTTCCCTAATGAGATTTGCTCTCAGACTTACCATTCAAGCAATATTGACAATATTTAGTAGAATAAAGGAATCCTTAGGATTCTTGCTAAATGGTATGTGTTATGAATGCTGAAATCTTATAACAAAAGATTGCAATCTTTCCTGTTTTGCAGATACTTTTGTGCTTCCAGTGGAGCAGGGCAAAACATACCTGCTGAGAATAATCAATGCTGCACTGAATGATGAGCTCTTCTTTGATGTGGCAAGTCACCACCTCAAAGTGGTGGAGGTAGATGCAGTGTACACCAAGCCATTTGAGACCAAATCTGTAGTAATTGCCCCGGGACAAACCACAAACGTTTTGCTCCATGCAAACAAAAACCCAGGCAGGTATTTCATGGCCGCTCGCCCCTTCATGGATGCCCCTGTTCCTGTAGACAACAGAACCGCCACTGCAATCTTGCAATACATCAATGCACCCAATTCATCTTTTTCCTCCAACATGATTGTGATGCCCCGAATCCCAGCTCCAAATGATACCGCATTTGCCGCAAACTTTAGCAACTCTATCAGGAGCTTAAATTCTGCCCAATACACTGCAAAAGTCCCACAGACAGTAGACCGCAATCTGTTGTTCACTGTGGGGCTTGCACTGGACTCATGCTCAACCTGCATAAATGGCAGCCGTGCATCTGCTTCAATCAACAATGTAAGCTTCGTCATGCCCACCATGGCCCTTCTGCAAGCACATTATAATAACATCAATGGGGTTTTCACTAAAGATTTCCCAGACAACCCTCCCACTCCTTTCAATTACACAGGCACACCGCCAAAGAATCTCTTCACTTCCAAAGGGACAAGACTCACTCATCTCTCATACAATTCAACAGTGCAGTTAATTCTTCAGGACACTAGCGTCCTGACTGTGGATAACCATCCAATTCATCTCCATGGCTTCAATTTCTTCATAGTGGGTTCAGGGTTGGGTAACTACAACCCTAATAAAGATCCAGCAAACTTTAATTTAGTAGATCCTCCAGAGCGTAACACAGTGGGAGTGCCAACAGGCGGGTGGACTGCCATCCGATTTACAGCTGACAATCCAGGTATAAACAATAAATTTTCATTTTCCTCTCATCTCGTTTACATTTTGTATATAATTCTATCATCTGATTGTTGAATTGATATGTATACAGGGGTATGGTTCATGCATTGCCATCTGGAAGTGCACACAACATGGGGATTGAAGATGCCATTCGTGGTGGAGAATGGAAAAGGGCCAAATCAATCCATATTGCCTCCTCCACAAGACCTTCCCAAATGCTAGGGCTACTGTGCTACAGCCATTACTTGGTTTTGCCTTCAATGTTGTGGATGATACCATTGTTTTTAAATAGCACTGGGAGTGGCGTCAAAATAGTCTTGCAATTCGCTACTTCACCGAAATCAAGACCGGAAATGTGTAACATTGCGTTTTCAGTTCGGTTTAATTGAATAAAATCAGAAGTGTTCAAACCTGTCCACTGCCATATAATTGTTTTGAATGTGATAAATTAGTGTTATTACTTACCTTATTTGATTCGAAGTCCTCGATCCCCAATGGTTTAGAGTTTAGACCTAACTCTCATATCTAATGTTTCACATTTTGTTTCATAACGATCTAGTTATGATCACTACACATGTGGTCTTGACTCCTTAATTTTCAAATTCATTTAAATGATAAGTGTGCTTGGTGATTCAAATATGAAATATTTAAATATTTGCATTGGAATGTTACAAAACCCTAATTCAATTTAGATCATCTCATAGCATCAAATCATTTAATCACACATCATACCTAAGCTTATTTCTACTCATGTTGTGCCTCTCTCTACGAATACTCTTCTTAAAAGATTTAGTGAGATAGAAAGTAAATTTGATACATTGTCTTACAACAATGAAAACATTATAATTAATGAAAGCAAACACATTTTAATTGATATTGATATTTTGACTTACCCATTTCTACTTGAACTTGTAGCTTTCAGATTTGAAATATATAATAAAATCCATAAAATGAATGATAACCTAAGATCTAGTGTAGGAAATACAAACTACAAAATTATTTGGGGTATCTTTATTTTTTTATTATTTTTATGAGGCCAACCCTTTTTGAGAAGGCCAGCCCCTCTTGGGTGAAGAGGTATGATTGGGGTAGAAATAGAAGATGAAGTTGAGGTAAAGAAATAAAGAAATAAAATGCAATATCATTTAATTTAGAGTAGAGTAGGCTTATTGTAGTAGATTTTTTACGAATAAATTAAATGTTCAAAGAAGTTGCAAGTAGATTTTGTGATAGTTGTCATCAAATGATCATCATCCATTGAAGACATTAGATTCAATGTGGAGGTTGGTGCCTCCTAATAGAAGATATTGGTGTCTCTTACTAAGTGGGTGTTTAGTATTAGGGATTGGTGTCTTTAGTGGGGTGGTGCCTACAAAAAATTATAAGAGAATTTCATTTTTTGGTAGCTAGATTTAGATAATAGATCCAAGTAGTCTATTTGTGGTTTTCTCCCAAAAGGTTTTCCATGTAAATCATGTGTTTCTTAGTTAGTATATCTTATGTGATTGATCTATTGTGATTGTTGAATTTGCAAGTCAAATATTTTCTTACGTTGATTCAACCCCTCTCAGTATAAGTGTTGCTCATAAAAAATATGGGTTTCAATAAATGAAGCTTGATGAGGTACCTATGCACATAAAATATGCCCCTAAAGTGAAGAGTCCCTCCAAAAAATGATAATGTGATTATAGGGGATCATTAAATGTACATTTTTTTTTATCAAGGGATAATCCATTACAAAAATTTCCTTTTCATGCAAGCTATAACCATCCCAATTCCAACTTCTTTGATATAATTATGATCACAAATTTTCCCTGGATCTAAAAATGTTCCTTCATAATGACAATAAATTGAAAATTCATATTTCACTAGCATCTAACGCCATAAAGAACATTGGAAGAAATTATACAATGATGAAGTAGGAATTTCTAGCTTCTTCATTCCTCTCTAGGGATTTCTTAACCCACTTAATAGTGAAGCTATTCTCCAATATTAATTGTGAGTAATGCTAGGGACACATACATCAAGAGGGAGACGAGAAAATTCTAGGAAACATACTAAAGGATTTTCCCTAATAATAGAATATCCAAAATAATCTCTTAAGAATTTAGATAATCTTTTGATGGTGGCTTTTTAGGGAGCTTGGAAAGAATAATAATATGTGTGGCTAGTTGCTAAAATTTTAGAAAAAACCTAAAAAGTTTCTATAAGAGAAAGAGGTTTGATGATACAATAAACCAATATATTCTCAAACTACAATTTTTTTATTTTATCCAATTTATAAGCCAACTTATTAGATCTAAAAAATCCCAACAAAAATTATGGAAAATAGAAGACATGTCAGGTTCACCAAAAGAAAATGTAGGAAAATAGGAGTCTTAGCTTAGAAACGTACAAACTAAGATTGATCAATCACTATTCCACTTTTCATTGAAGGAAGACAATCAATAATTCAAGTCCAAGCCTAAGAATGTTGGTCAAGAATTCTAAGTGCCCTAGGCTTGAAGATTCTTTTGTTAGCTAAAACATTGAATTCTAGAACAATATGTTTTGTAGATTTATCCCTCTAAAATTTAGTCAAAAAGTGTTGGTCACATGCACAAATCAGCATAGACCAAGGATTTTTTCTTGTTTGAAATCTAGAACTATTTTTCTCAATCTACTCTCTAGATATGTGTTGGTTACCAGATTTGTCCTTCTTAAACACCTTTTTAAAATGACTCCCAAATGCCCAAATTGAAAGACAAAAACAAGAACCAACATTTGATTCACTTGCAATGGCGAATGCAAGTGCTCTCTGAATTTTGATATGAAGGTACAACTCCCTTCGTTGGATAAAAAAGTATATTTTTTGAATATGCTTTTAACCAAAAAGCAATAAAGGAAAACTAACATCTACTCATAGCCATGACACAGATGTGAATAGCATATTTATAATGAAGTGAATGAAGATAAGTAAAACACAGTTTAATTACCCACACCCAAGAAAATACCCTTTCCAATAGAATCAAAATGCCTTGGACTTTGATCGAGTCTCTCTCATACCTCAAAGGAAAAGGGGGATCAAAAAACCCAGGCAAAGAGCTAACAACAAATTTCTTTCCAAATACAAATTATTTCTAAAATCAAAGTTTTAGAATCAAATGCATATACATAGTTTGATGTACCAGAAAATGCAATGAAAGGTAATTACAAGAGAAATAAAGCTCATTGTAATCAAAAGAAAATATTGAGAAATGCATATATCAACAAAATTTTATTCATTCCATCAATGCCAAAATGTGAGCTCATAGACTCAACACTTCTGAAAAATAAAACTGTGTAGTCTAGAAAACAATGCTGCTCTCTCTTTTTTTACAGCAGAAAGATAAAAAAAAGAAAGGCCTGCTCTTTTTTTTCATTACATAAATATAGCCTCTCTTTTTTTTTAAAAGAGACTTGCAGTTATCAATAACTAATTCTTGAAAAGATTAATAATTAATCTTCTCTTTTATCTTTTATCTTCTTCTTGACAACTCTTCTTTTTTTAGCTTCAAATCTTTTATCCTCCATTCCTTTCTAAGAAATATTTGTAGAAAATTTAAATTAAACATATCTAATTATGTGTTGAAAGGTGGACATATTTTTTTATATCTTTAGGATAAATTACTATTTGGATCTCCATTTCAAAAGAGTCCCCACCGTGAGCTTCTCATAATAACCTTTTTCTCAGAATTTTTAATAGATCCATACTCAGAGATCAATGAATTTTGAACGCAATAATATTTTTGCAATCACTCCAGTGAGGATTTAGAAAACTATGTTTTCTAAACCATATCAAACATTCAACACGATCCAATGGTTCAACTAATAGTTATGCCCCCCAAACAGAGACTAATTTTTTCGTCTTAGAATAAAGACTCGGAAAATTTGTGGTTACAGGTTGCATTGAAAAACTATAAACAATATACATGCCAATGTTATTGGATTATTACACTAGCTGAATTTTGAACCCACACACTCTGAACCTTCATCTAGTTTAATCTGATGAATCTTTGAACTCTAAATTTGAACCTCTGAAATTGAACCTGTGAACCTAAACTTTGAACTTTGAAACTTGAACCCAAACTTTGAACCTTGAACCTGTGAGGTTCAATCGGAAGGTACAAAAACACAAACTGCACCCATGATATGCTTCATTGATTGCTTTGCCTTTCCATTTTCCTGTGCATTGAACCTGTGAACCTTGAACCTTGAACCTTGAACATGTGGGGTTCAATCAGAAGGCTCAAAATTACAGACTTTGCCCACAATATGCCTCATTTATCACTTTGTTTTCATATTTTGCTACGCATTGAACCTTTGAACCTTGAACCTTGAACCAAAGAAGGTTCAAAGTTCAAGTTCAATGACCCAAAATTACAAAGACCTTACACTCATAAAACTAAAGCTGTGATACAACCCGCTCCAGTCGAACTCGAACTTTGAACTTGAACCCGAACTTTGAACTTTTTGAAAAGGTTCAATAGTTCAAGTTCAATGACAATTGTTCCTTTGGGCTGCCATAGAAAAACTTGCATAACATTTTACTAAGGGCTTTGTTTCTTGTGAAATTTTAATTGTAGAATAACCAAGCCAAGTAGAGCATAAACCCATAAATCAGTTTTTCATAGGACACACAAGACTTGGGATTTAATTGTTTGGGCATATGTGTAACCCAAAAATAAAAGCATTAAAATCTCCCAGCCAACATGGAGTTTGGCCATAAACTGGTCATTTTGGAGAAAAGGAGGTTAAAATTATCTCTACAAAAGGATTTTATGTCATCTTTCACAAAATTTGAAAAATAATGATTTCTTTGTGACTGACAGGTAGGGGATGTCCATGAGGGTCCTTGAAAGTTTGAACAAAGGCGGTCAACACTTTCAACATTAAAACATTAGCAATAAATGGTTTTTAGATAATTATGAGACTTTAGGCACGAGTAAAAATATAGGGGTAACAATATGCATATGCAACTTTCAGTTGTCAAACATATAATTTGCACATAGAAAAGAGGGGAAAATGTTGTTTTGTTTAGGGGATTGCCTAAGTCAAACATTTGGTAGGGACTAACCTCCACTACAACTATGATTGATTAGAAAAGAGAGTTTACGCCTAGTAGGATAAAGGCTAAATTTGAAAGGAAATGCTTAATTGAAATGATATTACCTTAGGCTTGATAATGGTGGTGATGCAATTCTCTTTAGATAATACCTTCAAGGATCGATGTAATAACATGACATGAAAAGACATAAAATGATCAATCATGAATATACATGTGTGTAGGTTGCTACAACTTGGTGCTCCATAATGCTTAGATATAAAGATACTCACTTAATAATGCTTGTTCAATGAAGTGCTAGGATTGTGATTGTGATGCAGAGCATGTATCACAAACCATAAAACCTTCATTCAAGGGTAGACTTTAAACTTGAATCAAGAGGTGCATATAAAAAGATCAATCACTCTTCTAAGCTCCAAACCAATTTAAAAGGTTATATTACATCCCTAAAACCTTCATTCAATATTTTAGATCATAAAATTCACCATAAAATGAGAGAAAAAATTCTTATTTGCCATGGAATACCCTAGTTCAAGGTTTCATCCTTTAAAAACTGTTTTCACCAAAATAATCATAAAATATTCAATTCGTAACCAAATTAAGTAAGACCAAAAACAATGGAAAGAATATTCAGAGACCTTTCCAACAAATATATTATTTCTTCATTAATATTCCTCATGTGACCACACCAAATGTTGCAACTAGACTGTTGCTGCCTTCACCAGTCTGCCTTTCACCATGAACTGTAACAAACAGTCATCAATACAATTTTACATATTTCTTATAAAGGAAATCTCTTCGGTCATAATTTATCTTACTAAGGTAAATAAGTCCTCTCAAAATTTCAGCCAGATCCAACGGTTAAATAAAAAGTTATGATCATTTTCCCAAAAATGGGTAACCCTTGGCAAGGTTTTGACAATTATTGTAAAAACAAACATATCTTGCCAAATACTCCACAAAAATGCATAAGAAAGGATTCATCTGAAAGATATTCCATTAATATATCATTAAATAACATCTAAATACAAAATTACACCAAATGTGATCCTCCATGGATCTATGATAGCCATAGATTCCTTAAAACCTCATGACAGTTTGAGGGTTTGATGGATAATCTTTGTCAAATCCCCTCCAAACTGACCTACCCTCTTGATTTTGACTAAAAATGGTTTTATAAACCATTTCCAACTCCTTTATAACTACTCCAACCACCTCATAACCAATGGATTTCATTAATTCACTTTTATTGCACTTTTTGACAATGTTGCAACTTTGCAATTTTTACAATTTTTGCATGTTTTGACAAAAAATGACTCTATCTCTTACATGAACACTTTTAATGGACCAAATATGATATCTTTGGACAAAATAGCTCATTTATCCTTACATATTATGATGCAATGGACTCAAATAATCTTAATACATTGTGAATGACTCAAATACAATAAAATTGCTCATATTGTGACTTTTGACCTCCTAGTATGCTTGTGTGCTTAGGTGCCTCTGCACCAGATTGGATAAAAAAGAATTAGAAATGATTCCTTTCTATAGAGTTCATAAGGTAATTCCTATTTTAGGTTGACCTCCAAAGGTACTATCAAAATATCAGGATTAGATAATAGATGGCGAGAACCAACATTCTGATAACACATTTGATTTTGGGCCCTTTCGAGGGGACTATGGTGTTAGGAAACCTAGTCCACACAAAATAGGAGCTCAGAGAAGGATGGATATAGAGTGCACAAGCCCAAGACATAGGATCTAGTCATGTCATGAGCATATGATGACAATTTGGCTATGAGAGGGGCAACAATAGGATTGAAATGAGCTATGAGAGGGCACACTAAGCAAGGGCTCACAAAGGAGTGTGAAATTATAAAGGGCTAAAATTATGACATAATGTTAGGATTCCCATAGATACTGAGAGAGAGGGGGGGGGGTGAATCAGTATCTAACCGGTTATAAGATTTTCTTAACTTAAAACATGTAGAAGATATTAATATTGTATACCGGTAAACAGAAAGTAATGCAATAAACAGAGATAACAACAACCACATGAAAAACACACCATAACACAGTAGTTTAATGAGGAAACCTTGTGTGGGAAAAACCTCGGTGGGATTTGTGACCCACAATATTCACTTACTGGCCAATAAGAGAATATTACTGCTACAATAGGGGCCTGCACATGTAGGAAGGCCAAGTGCCTAGAGCCCACTGCTCAATTACAAAATGGGAAGTCTCCCTGACTTACAAAATGGATTATATAAATCCAATGTCTTGTATTGCTTCAAAATAGCATCTACTATGCCAGATCCAATACCGGTTTATAGCTCTGCTTCATATATAAACCCTTAACCTCTAATTCGCATAATAGGTCTGCCTTGTTTTTCCTCATTCATCCTTTTCTTCCTCTATAATGAACTCTTATATATATGAGTCATTTTACAACTTGCCAAGTCAGCTTACAATGATTTTATAATAATTAACAAAATAATTTACAAACAAAGTTCCTGTCGGCCTCTGTGTCGGTATGCTTCCTTTCACTGCCGGTAGTTTGTGTGCCGATGTAGAGTCTGACCTTGCTAGTGCCGGTAAATTGTCTTTCCAGTGTCATAGGATTTTAAGGTTGCCATCAATGACAAAACCTTCAATCACCTACAATGTCTCATTGAAGTGTACATTTGCCAACAATCTCCCCCTTTGGTATTGATGGCAACACTCATGAGAAAAATCCAAAAACTGTCATCCAAAAAAAGAATCTGCTGGTATTGTCTTACCAAAGAATGTGTACTCCCCCTGAGTTGATGAGTCATTTTACTGATTATTTTTCTCATTCTACTACTCCCCCTTTGGCATCAATGACAAAGGTTGTCAAAGTGTCAATGAGTGTGGTTTCCTGCTTCATCCTTGTAACTGGTTGGTTACAATCTGAAAAAGATCTGCCAAAACCAGATTCAAGCTCTCAATGAACTTTTTCTTGTCTTTTATTGCGGCCTCTGTTCTTTGAACTATACTGGTGAGGTGTTGCATTTTCTCTGCTAGTGTTTTCTGTCCTTGAATCAAGGCATCAGATATTTCTTTCCTTAAGGAGGCAAGGTAGTCCAATTTTGGACTACATCTCCATTTTAGATCTTTAGCCTTTCCTTTTATTCTTTCTTTGTCTCTTTCCAACTTTAATAGTTCTTCCTCAAAACTTGTTATCTTCTGCTCAAAAACTGATAATGAATTAGATGAATTAATGAAATTATTAGCTAGTTGATTTATTTCTTCCTGTATCTTGCTAATTTTCTTGTCTATATCAACTGTCAAAAAGTTAGTTTTACATGTATCCCTGTACAAAGTTTTGAATTTCTTCAATGTGCTACATAGTTCCAATAGAAGTGTGTCAAATTGCCTTGTACACTTCTTTATTTCTTCCTCAAAGAATTTGTGTTTTTCCTTCTCTAATCTCTCCTTGAATGCTTCCTCTTTTATTTGCTCAATTGTCACAGTGTTTTCAGTAATATACTTGGACAAAGTGTCAAGTTGACTCAAAGAATCTTTATTATCTATATTACATTTTGGTGCTATCATTTTCAAAATTGGAATGGTGTCATCTATTGCCTTGTAAGCCTATGAGCTACAATTTGTTATCTTCTTTATGGAATCCAAAAGAACTTCTTTTACATTATTTGATGAGCCAATAATCTGTATACCACCGGTGGGAGCAATATCCTTGCTTGTGGTGACCTCTGGTAGGTCAGTTTGTGTTTCCATTTCTTTAAGCAAAGGTTTGTCTTTCTCAGCTGTTGCCGGTGGCACTGACTCAGTGTGAACCTGTTGCGGTGATGGAGCCTTTTTCTTTGTGTGAGCCTATTGCTCAGTGTTATCATTTGCCGGTTTACCTTCTGTACCATAGGTTACCGGTTGCTCATTAGCCATATCTATCTTCTCAGTTGTATCCTTATCTACCACAATATTGACCTTTTGAGTATCAATGTCCACTGTATATAATACCTCAGAGTTAGGATTGGTGTCCTCTTGTGGCATATCCATACTCTTACTATCTGGTTGATTGTCAGTGGTAACTACTGGTGGAGTATTTAGAGGCGGTGGGGATAAGTTATCTTTTATTTTTATGCTAGGTGGTCCACCAACCTTGCCTTTTCCCTTATCCTCATCCTTCTAATATACTTTGATGTGTTTGGGTTTTCTACATTCTTCCTGTTTTTCCTTCTCTACAAGGAATATGTCCCATGCATTGGCCGTTTCCTCTGCAACCTCATTTGCTCTACCAACCATAAGTGCTACATGCCAGTGTGCAGTTGAAAATACTGACCGGTTAGCCTATGAGATCAAATCATCTATCTCTTTTGGTGAGTTGATTGGATAAACAACAAGTAGTTTTTCAATTTTTATTTTCTTATCAAGCTCTACAACAGCTTGCCTTCTTGCTTCAAGTCTTTTAAACAGTTCTACCGGCAATTCATCTACAACTTGCATTAGAAATTTCTTGTAAATGTCCAAGTGTAGAATTACACTGTTTTCAACTTTCTCCTTGTCATCAACTGATAATGAATCATATAATTTATTGATGTTTTTCAGCGGTCCATCCTCTATTATTTCATCTAGTAGTTTGTCAATTAGAGCAATGTTTCGTTGAGTCTTCTTCTTGGGTGTTAACTTCTTCTTCTTTGGAGTTATCTTCTTAGCCGGGGGCCTTACTGTGTGTTTTTTTTGTCTGGTTCTTATAAGAGAAGGTGTAGATACCGGCAAAGGTTCTCTTTTCCTCACAACTCTCTTAAATGCAGCTGGCATGTCACTTTTCAAAGAAGTTGCTACCGGTAAAAGGTGAGTTTTTGGTTGTAGTGTTTCTAACTCATCTCCAGTGATACCGGTTTGTTTAAGTACATCTTCTTTGATAGCCTTTGCTTGCCTAGATCCTCTTCTTACTATTGCTTCTACCTTCTTTACCCTTTTCTTTGATTTAATTTGATTCTCAATAGTTTCAGCACTACCAAATACCTCTTCTTTTGGTTCCTTAGGTGCTTCCAGAAGGGCTTTTGCATATGTTTCAATTATGTGGTCATCAGTTTCATAACCTATTTCAATAACCCAAATGGTTCTTGGGACAACTGCCTCCATCCAAATCTCATCTTTCTTAATAACAAAGCATATTTCATCCTTATACTTATTTACAATTGCTTGTGAAAGTCTGATTCTAGTATTCATCCGGACCTTCAATGAGCTTGAAAGTACTCATTTATATTCTTTTCTCTATTTTCACCCATGTTATTCAGTAAATCAGACAATTGTTTGCCTACTGGTATGTCAAAACCAAGATTCTTATTACCAATACCGGGTACCTATTTTTTTATGTGCAGCATTAAACAGACAAGTAGGTTTCCAAATATAAATATCCCCTTTTTGTCTTTCTTAATTTTTCCAAGATTATCAATAAGCTCATCTTTCAACCATTCACACACATCTATTTTTGCATTATCCTTGATCATATCATGGGAACTCTTTATGCATAGGCTAGAGATTGAGTTTAACCTATTTGCATGTGTGCTTTTGTAGCCTAAAATCATGCTAATGAATCTGACATTGATGTCGGTTACATCATTCACTCTTAAAGATCTCTTGTCAGATGTTGCACCTGTTAGGTTGATCACTAGGTCATTTGAGACCTTCTTTGTCTTATCAGGTCTGTTACCGGTGGAAGGTAACCCTGTCACAACCTTTACTACCTCTTTAGTTATTTTGTGAACTGAGCCTAACTAGAAGAATTCACCATGAACCCTGCTTAGAATTATCCTTATAACATCCTTAGGGAATTCTGGAATACTGAGGATTTCAGTGAATCCTAGGGTTTCAACTATTTTGTGTTTAGGTTTCACATTATCGGAATCATCACAAATTGCAGTCTTATACATGCTCTTGATTTCCTCATCACCTAATTCTTCTATGTGACAATGAATGTACATTCTAGGGTCTTTTGCAAAAACTACTCCTTTGGGGATTTGAGAAAATGCACCAACATTATCATCCTTCTTTGCAATTTCGGGAACTAACTGAAATATAGGTCTAGGGCATTTAATCACTTCGACTATAGTAGGCTTTGCTATGAATTCAGGAATAGATAAAGAAGCCATGGATATAAATACCTTTATCTGCCTTAGGAAAAGGTTGCTTGCTGAATTGCTTTGCTTCTTTGCTTGAAATGTCTTTGCTCTGGAATTTTCGTGCTCTTTGAATGTTTGAATGCTCGGTGAAATGAAATCGGAGCCAAAGCATTGATTTATAATGTTAATTTTTCCAACCACCACATTTAATGCTTGTCGGTTAAGTAATGACTTCACTTATCTACCGGTATAGAAGTAATTTCAACTTCTTACCATCAACCGAGGGAATAATAGCATGTTTCACATTTGATTGCTAAACCCTCAAGGAAATTTTCTTTAGTTATATGAAGACTCTCCTGCCGGTGGAATGTTACTCTGTTCTGCCAGTGGAGGAGTATTCCTATAAACATTTAGTTCTGTTTTCCTGATCCATTGTTTTGAGAATTCCTGCTTAACTTCTTCAACCTTTTCTTTACCTTTCAAACTAGGACCTTTGTTATTTACCGGTGAGGACTTGCTTCTACAAAATTTTGCAATATGTCCAATCTTGTTACAAGCATAACAAGTCACATTATTTTTTTGAATAGCTTTTCCATATCCTATGCCAATTTGTGTTCTGCATTGATTAGATAAGTGTCCAAATCTTCCACAAACATAACATCTCACATTCATTCTACAATTTTCAGAATTATGACCAACTTTGTTGCATTTTGAACATTGACCGGTGGGTGTATTGGTATTCTGATAATTTCTAGATCTACATTGATTTGCTCTATGACCATACTTGTTACAGTTAAAGCATTTTCCATTGAATTTATAAGCAGTAGGTTGTCTTACCAGTTTGCCATGATCCTGTGTGTTTGCAGTACCGGAGCTTTCACCAGCTTCAAAGCCAAGACCATTAGTGTCACCATTAGGTTTCTGATTCTTCAACAAGTCACCAAGTTCTTCTGAGCTTTTCTTGAATTTTTCTTTATGTTGATTTGCAGCAGCCAATTCTCCTTCCAAGATACCTTTTTGTCTCATGAGTTCATTTGAGTCATTCTGTGCATGCACCAGATCTGTTTTCAACATATCATTTTCATAACTAAGTCTTGTGTTTTCATTTGCAGCATCATTCAGTCTTCTAGTCAAGTTTTCTTCATTCTTCTTCCTATCTTCAATTTCTTTACAAAATCTCATAGTCATATGCTGCATCTCATTCTTTGTTGTCATGTTTTCTTGTTTCAGCTTATTCATCAGATCACTAAGAGTTTCCTTTTCATCATTCTCATTTTGCATATTTTCACAAAGTTCTCTTCTCTTGTTTCTTGAAATGGTATGATTTTCTTGAGGTGCTTGAATAATATCCAGTGCAGCTTTTAGATCATCTTCAAGTTTGATATTTTTTAATTTTTCTGCATCATAGTCCAAGAGAGCTCCTTCTAATTGCTTCATCAAGTTTTCCATCTCTACCGGTGTCAAGATCTTCCTCAAGCTGTTAGGCTAATGAAAATAGAGGACCAAGCTCTGATACCAATTGTTAGGATTCCCACAGATACTGAGAGGGGGGGGGGGTGTGAATCAGTATCTAACTGGTTATAAGATTTTCTTAACTTAAAACATGTAGAACATTTTAATATTGTATACCAGTAAACAAAAAGTAATGCAATAAACAGAGATAACAACAACCACATGAAAAACGCACCATAACATAGTAGTTTAACGAGGAAACCCAGTGTGCAAAAAACCTTAGTGGGATTTGTGACCCACAATATTCACTCACTAGCCAATAAGAGAATATTACTGCTACAATAGGGGTCTGCACATGTAGGAAGGCCAAGTGCTTAGAGCTCACTGCTCAATTACAAAATGGGACGTCTCACTGACTTACAAAATGGATTGTATAAATCCAATGTCTTGTACTACTTCAAAATAACATCTACTATGCCAGATCCAGTACCGGTTTATAGCTATGCTTCATACATAAACCCTTAACCTATAATTCGCATAATAGGTCTGCCTTGTTTTTCCTCATTTCATCCTTTTCTTCCTCTATAATGAACTCTTATATATATGAGTCATTTTACATCTTGCCAAGTCGGCTTACAATGATTTTACAATAATTAACAAAATAATTTACAAACAAAATTCCTGTCGGCCTCTGTGCCGGTATGCTTCCTTTCACTGTCGGTGCCGGTGGTCTATGTGCTGGTGTAGAGTCTGACCTTGCTAGTGCCAGTTAGTTGTCTTTCCTGTGTCATAGGATTGTAAGGTTGCCATCAATGACAAAACCTTCAATCACCTACAATGTCTCATTGGAGTGTGCATTTGCCAACACATAACACTTATGTTTATTACTGTATAACATGGAAACCCACAAAAAATTAGAACTCTTAAAAAATTGATCTCTTTCCAATAAATAATTTCCAAGTTTGCAACTCTTTGTTGATTATCACACATAATTTAATTTCTTGTGATATTTGTTATACCTCGACTATTCCATGAAATAAAATACATGGAATATAGAAATCCAAAATGATATCATCATAATCTAGCTCTTAAAGATCTTCATGGCTATCTCACAAATACTAAATTTCCATCACGGGTTCATAAATTCTTAGTTGAAAAGTTAATATATAATTTTTCTACTTTTTTGGAACATACTATCCATCCTCCAAGTACCAAACCAATATGCAAGATCGTTATGGATTTTCTTGAGAGGAGGTAGGAGAAGAAGCTAATATCTCTATTTAAGAAGATAGAGAACTAGTAGTAAGAGGTTTATTTGTCTCTTTGGTGTATTCCTCATGTTGGAATATATTATTACCCTTTTCCTTGTGAAGAGATTTTGAAACTAAAGATATAATATTACTTTGTTACAACCCACCATTCGAAGATGGGGTTTTCGTCCCATTAACTTGGCCATGTGTTTTCCCATACAAGTCCATTCTTTCATAATTTTGAAGAAGCCTGCCACTATTAGGTTTAGGTTTAACCTTAGATCTGGACATTACAATGGTACTACATTTGATTTTTTGTTTGAAGGATAACATGAATTCAATAGATTAATGATAGCTATTTGGTAGATTAACATAAATGACTCCCTAAATATATTAGATAACTAGCTAATTTTAATATCAATAGGGCATTTGAGATCTTTATTTTATTTTTTACCTCAACATAAACACATTTTTTAGTATGAGAAAAAAAAAATCCATAAACAACACAAATAATTTTGTCTAAAAGGTAACAATATGGCTTAAGAAAGGCTAATAGGTTAAGGGCAAATAAGGAAACTTGATCCAAAGTAGGACCTAGACATTTTGTTTCCCAAAGATAACAATCTCAAGCCTTAGGAGTAAAGACCAAGAAAGTTTACAAGCGTACCAAGGATTATGTTTGGGAATGGCATACACATGGCTTGATTTCATAAAATTAAAAAGAGAAAAAAACCCTTTATGAGGTTTTGGATAACATCTATCCAAATTGCATAAGAGGCTTAGGCTTTGTTGACCCATTCATTGAGTATGATGTTAGAGTGGACACACCCAAGAAAATAACCAATCAAAGTATATCTTTTAAACCATTCAAGTAGGCATTATTAAATTCAAGATTAGGAAATGCCAGTGATTTTGAAGGCTTGTAGTTTGTAAAACACTTTTGGCATAAATATTTGAGCTCTCTCTAAAGGAAGAATCATTCTTTTTCATGTTCAAACAAGAAAATCTAGTACCAACTACTAGATTGCTAATATTTGAAGAAATTTAAAGAAAAAAAGTTATTTAAAAAGCATCATAAATGTGAAAGAAATATATAGTAGACTCCTATTTGAATATAGATTGATTAGTGACCAAATCAAATGTATGCCAACTAATCTAAATTTAAAATTGTAAAAGAGATATCTTCCCATCCATTATACAAGAATCAGTCGTAAACAAATGTATACCTTTAATAATATATTAATATTTAAAACCATAGATAAATATCAAATATTTTTAACTCGTAGAAAAGAATTATTATTATATCAAGATGCATTATAAAAAGACATGAAAGTATCTTATGTCATATAAACTAAAATATCATTGAAATACATTTTAAATCTAAATATTAGAATTGTAACTATATATAAAAGTTAGAGCTAAATCATTCAAAATATCATGATACCATATCTGCAGGCTTAACTTAAGTGCCTCCCCAATCAAATTTGTCCAGAACAGAAACTAAACATGATGTATGATCCATTAAACTCCATGAAATTATGGACAATAAAATCTGATAACATTCTTGAAAATATTGTTATCAACTTATCACAAGATTTACAATAAAACAGTTTTAGGGCAGAAAAAGCCTGGTAATAGCATTAATTTATTGCTATTTGAACCTCATAACTGTCTGAAACAGGCATAACTCTTACAGAAGCTAAACCTTTCTTAAGATAAAAGGAAAGACGTTTGCGTCCTATCATCTTATCAGGAAGCTCCACAGATTGCAGGTCTGATGCATCCAAAAATTGAAGCTTTCCATTGTTTTGATGGGCATAAAGAAAAATAGAATCGCATTGAGCTGTGAGGCACCAATTGTTAAACTTAAAATCACTCTGAACTTGTTCCACACTACGCTGTTTCCATAGAATCTGAAACTGGGCAGAAGATTTCACTAGCTGACGCCATGAACGACACACACTCTGAACTTGGAAAAGCTTAAAAGGCGGCAACTTCGACAGAATTTCTGCAACTATTTCTTCGGGAAGAAGCTCAAAATTGTTTTTCCTTCTTGTTCTACGCCTTTTCCCTGCTGAGCGCTTAAAAGCCATTATGCACATCACTATAATATATTTCTGCTTTCTTTCCTTTCCTGTACACACGGTTTCTTGATTTTTTGGTTCAACTCTGAATTTGTAAATTGCCCTTTTATAGAATTTTTTGAGCGCGAAATAGGTCGAATGCTATATTTAGACGTGAGCTCTATCGCATGCACAAAACAAAAAAATTAAAAAAAAACAAAAAAACAAAAAAACAGCATGTAAGCTGACGTGTTCTGTGGGGTATGTCTTTTGTTTGACGTGGAATTTGATGGTTTACATGATGGTTTTTTCACTTTTAAATGGTATAAGACAACTTCAAAATTTATTAGATTGTAGGTATATGTTATATTTAAAAAAAAATTATGTATGGTATTTTAAGTTATTAATTAATTGTTAAAAATGATTATAGTAAAATACAGTATTTTAATGTATAATATTAATATATATTATTTTATAATATTTAATATTAAAATATAAATTGATTTAAAATATTTTGAGAAGATAAGATAAATTGTTTATTTAAATTTTTAAATATTTTAATATAAATTTTTAGAATAGTTATTTTTAATTTAAATTTAAAAACTTGTCATAATAGATTAAACTTAAGATTTTGATATCTATTACTAATAATTATTAACATATTATTATTTAATATTAATATGTAATATATATGATTCTACAATGTTTATTATGTACATATATATTAATTTAAAATATTTTAAAAAAAAACAAATTTTGAATATACAAACACATGAATTTAGAAACTTATTTACTAAATTTAAGTATTTTTTCATATATCATTAATTTAACATTGATTTCAAATTTTATATATGTGTGTGTGTGCGCGCACATTTTGATATTTAATATTTTTTTTTAAATGAGAAATAAAAGACATTAAAATGATCAAACTGATATGTATTTTAGAAGAATATGTCATATTTGTTCATCATTCTACTTAAAACTTTATTATATTATAATTAATATTAAATAATTATTATATTATAATATTATAATTAATATTAATTTTTTTTATTGATTAATTAATATTAAATTATTATTTAAATATGATTATATGTTTTAATATATTATTTTTTTAATATTTTTTAATTTCTATTAAACTCCTTACAAAAATAAAAAAGCTTATAGTATAAAATTATTATTATTATATTTTTACTTTTCATATGTTACAAACACCTCAAATTAAATACTTTCAATTTTTAATAACGAAAACCTAATAATTTTTCTAGTATAACTGTAGTTTATTTTATTAGTACTTATAAATTAAATAATTAAAAATTATTTGATTGAATAAAAAAAAATAAAAAAAATAATATATATATATTTTTAAAACTTTTCTTCAAGTGTCACAAACAGGTATTTCTAACTTTTATTAAAAATACGTTTTCCTTAGTGGGCATTGCGCTTACCAGTATAATGCTTGCTTTTTTTAATAATTCTGCATTCTTTCCTTTCCTGCAGACGCGGTTTCTTCCTTTATTGCTTCAACTGTCAATTTGTAGTTGCCCTTTTATAGTTTTTTTGAGCGCCAAATAGACTGCTATATTTAGATTAGAAAAATAAATTAAAATACTAATAATACAAAATACAGTTATATTAGAAAAATTATTAGGTAGAAGACATATTACACTCACATATGACATGTAAAAATGTTTTTATTAAAAATTGAAAATATTTAATATATAATAATAATTTAGTATTAAAACTTTTCTTATTTTTGTAAGGAGTTTAATAGAAATTTAAAAATATAAAAAATAATAACATATTAAAAAATATAATCATATTTTAATTATAATTTAATATTAATAACAATATCATAATATGATAATTATTTAATATTAATTACAATATAATAATAATATAATAAATTAAACTATAGCATGAACCCTTGTACCCTAACTATAATTTAATCCTATTCATAAATTAAACATTATGGTTTAGTTAGAATTAGGGCTACAATGTTATTATTAATACTATTCTATTTTTTTTATATAAAATGATATCCTTATCTTAATCTAAGATAGTTAATACGATTATAATACATATTAAATTTTTTAATATCTTTTTTTAATATCTTCCATGTTGCATCATGAGAGACACCTATATTTTAAATCTAGTTGAACCCTAACCCTAATGCTAAACCAAATTGAACCTTAACCCTAGACCTAATTGAAAATTCAAATAAATTGCATCCTAATTGAACACTATACTTAATTGAATCCTACCCCTAGATAACTTTTAAACTAATTGAACACTATACTTAATTGAATCTTAACCCTAAACCAAATTATATCATAACCTTAAAACAAAATTGAAGCCTAAACCTAAACCTAATTAAACCAAATCAAAACCTAAACTTAACCCTAAACAAAGGAAACCCTATCACTAAACCAAATGAAAGAGTAACATTAACACTATATTGAACCCTAAGTTGAAACAAAATTAAACACTAAACTAAATTGACACTTGATATAATAACAATTTCATTCTACAAGTTAAAAATATTTGATATTTATTTATATTTTTAAATATTAATATATTTTTTGAAGTTTACATTTACTTTATGAGGGGGAGATGTCTATTTTAGGGTTTTAATTTTAGATTAGTTAATCAATCTATACTTAAGAATCTATATATTTCTTTCACATTTATTATGCTTGTTTTTAAAAAAAAAAATTTCCTTAAATTGTTTCAAATATTAGCAATCTAGTACTCCAGGCTAGATTTGCTAGTTTGAACATGCAAAAGAATGATTCCTTCTTTAATGATTTTATTCTATAAATTGAAAATATTCATATTTATTTATGTTTTTAAATATTAATAATAAATATTTATTTATAAATTAATGGGCAAATATCTCTTTTTATGATTTTAATTTTAGATCAATTTCTTCACACTTGTTATGGTTTAAATTAGATAACTTTCTTCATTCAAGAATTGCTTCAATTATTAGCAATCTAGTACTTGATGCTAGACTTTCGAGTTTGGACATGCAAAAGATGACTCCTTTAATGATTTCATTCTATAAGTTAAAAACATTTTATATGTAAGTAGTTTTTTAACTATTAATATATTTTTTAAAGTATACATTTATTTATAAATGATTTTTGTATGAGGAAAATATATCTCTTTTAAGATTTAGTTTTAAAATTGTTGACATGTGTTTGCTTTTTTCGTTAATCAATCTATATTTAAGTGAGAGTCTATATATTTCCTTCACACTTATTAATCTTTTTATTAGATAGTTTCTTTTTTTTTTTGAATTGCTTCAATTATTAGCAATCTAATAGTTGATGCTACATGCAAAAGAATGATTCCTTCTTTGATGATTCATTTTTTAATGATTTCATCCAACCAAGATAAGTGCAGGAACTAATCTAAATTGAAACCCTAAAAGAGATATCTTTCTCTCATACAAGAATCATTTATAAACAAATGTATACTTCAAAAATAATATTAATATTTAAAAACATAACTAAATATAAAAAGGTTTTTAACTTGTAGAATAAATGAATCATTCTTTTGAATGTCCAAACTAACAAATCTAAAATCAACTACTAGATTGCTAATTATTGAAACCATTTAAAGAAAAATAAGCTATTTAAAACTCATAATAAAATTTGTTAACATTTTTATAGCTTTGTACTATCTTTATGATGGATCATAGAGTATGATTGGAAATGTTGGTACAAATAAACTCACAATCTAATCTAGAAAGAAAACCATTGACAATGAAATTATAATGTAAAAATCTAATGTCATTAATTCTTAAAAATATTGTTATCATAAAACAGTATTAGGGCAGAAAAAGCCTCCCAAAAATACCATACGGTATTGAAATTTGTTTTTGTATTAAAAATGGAGAGATCAAAATATGGAGAGTTTTATACAAAAAAGACCATGGGAGGCAGAGCCTCAACCATCTACCAAAAAGAGTCACGAAGGAAAGTATTTATCATTATACTAATTGTTACAGCAGCATACTAGGCATCTATTGGAGAATCTCATCCTGATTTTCTAACCACGTGGTCCAGCCTTGTGGACCTTCCATCCACACCACCTTCTTCAGATCCAGGATCTGAGTAAACATCTTGAGCTTGTCAAAGTAGGGACCTCTATCGTTGAGTTCCTTGATCAGCTTCTTTAATGCATCATCAAAGGCAGACTGATTTTCCCATTCAAATCCATCTTTCATCTCATAAATGAACATAATTGCATGACCATTCCTGAAGAAACACAATAACTTTTCCCTCTCAACCTTCATCAAGAAACATATCTCCACGGTATTGAAATTTTCACCCGGAATCTCTCTGAAATAGGTATAACTTTTACAGAAGCTAAACCTTTCTTAACATAAAAGGAAAGACGTTTGCGTCCTATCATCTTATCACGAAGCTCCACAGATTGCAGGTCTGATGCATCCAAAAATCGAAGTTTTCCTTTCTTTTTATGGGCATAAACAAAAAAAAATTCACATTGAGCTGTGAGGCACCAATTGTTAAACTTAAAATCACTCTGAACTTGTTCCACACTACGCTGTTTCCATAGAATCTGAAACTGGGCAGAAGATTTCACTATTTGACGCCATGAACGACACACACTCTCAACTAGTAAAAGGTTAAAAGGCGGCAGCTTTGACAGAATTTCTGCAATTAATTCTTCGGGAAGAAGCTCAAAATTGTTTCTGCTTCTTGTGCTACGTCGTCTTTTCCCTTCAGAGTGCTTAAAACCCATTACGCTTACCACTTTAATAATTCTGCCTTCTTTCCTTTCCTGCAGACGCACTTTCTTGACGTATTGCTTCAACTGTGAATTTGTATTGCTCTTTTATAAATGTTTTTGAGCGCCAAATAGGTAGACTGCTATATTTAGACGTGAGCTCTATCGCAATAAAAAAATTAAAAATAAAAAATAAAAACAAAACAAAAGCATGCAAGCTGTTAATTTGACTTGTACTTAATATTTTTAGCAATATATTTAAACTTTAATTTGATATTGCTAAAGATAATTATTATTAACAATTTATTTTAATTATCAAAGATTGAAGACTTCCAACTTTCCAACTTAGTGGTGTAATAAAAAATATTTCAGGGGGTTAAAAAAAAAAATCCATAAAAAAAAAATCTTAGTGGCAACTTCATATGCATGTTAATAAAAAGGGCTAGTTGGTGCCCATACATGTGTAAAATTGGCATACATGTTTCATATCTATTTGATCTAGCTAGTTTGATGTTGAGGGTGTGATTTTGAATTCTACACATGTAAATATATGACATGGATTAGTTAATAAGTTAGTAGAGATCTTCTAATCTAGAAATGTTCATCAAGAAGTGATCGAAAAGAATATGGTTTTGTAGAGGCTCTACTAACACAAAATAATTATCAATAAAAGAAAAAAAAATCATTTTCCTATCAACAGGTGACTCTATTAAGCCATTTCAAAAGCCTTTCAAATCAACATAAAATATTATTTCATGTGTAACATGAAGATTTATTTTGATCGAAACCAATATTATGCATGTATTATAAGAACCCTTTATATTTTTTCATTATATGGGAGATTGCAACATTTATTTGATAATTTACTTCCACCATATTAAAGTTTCTAGAGGCAACCCAATGTTTGATAGGAATTGAATTAACAACCCACTGCTAAAGACTAGATTTATTAGCTTCATTGAATGATAAAAGCATAAATATTAACATATCAAAGGGGTTGTTATCAATATTAAAGACAACCAATAATTACAAGTTGGCGAGGTCACATCCCCAATCTATTAAGTATGACCATCATTTTAGAAAAATAAAGGTAGCGAATGTGCTACATCTTACTTCATGTTAACTAAATATAAACTACATAGTTAGTCATATGATGTGGAAAACTAAAAAAAAAAAGTGGAACTCCTAAAATTTTGACCTCTTTCAAGTAAAGAATACCAAATTCACAATTCATTGTTGAATATCCAACATAGTATACTTTCTTTTGAAGTTTTTTAGACATCTAACAAGCCATGAGATAAAATACATGAAATACATAAATCTAAAAAAGAATATCATCATAATGTAGCTCTTTAAGATCTTCATAATTATTTTGTAAAAAATAAATTTCATCATGGGTTCATAACTTTGTTGTTGGAAAGTTGGTATGAAATTCTTCTACTTGTTTATAATGTACATTTCATTCTCTAAGCACCAAACCATTATGCAAGAGAATTATGTAGTTACTTGAGCAAAGAAAGAAGCAAAATCTAATATCTCTATTTGAGAAGATAAAGCACTAGTAGTAAATGGAATTTTAGTAAGTAGATGTTTACTCATCTTTTTGAAGGATTCTAGATATTGGAATATAATATTTTTCCTTTTAATTGTAAAGAGATTTGGAAACTAAATGATCAACATGATTTTGTTATAGACTATCATTTAAAGATGTGAAAGAAAACTAGGCAACGAAATACAACTTCCTACACTGAACTATCAGGAGAGTGAATGCAAAAAATTTCTAAAACCTTTAACAATTACAAATTTAGATGCACATCTAATTAAACATTAATAGATATTCAAAACAAAATAAACACATAACACAACATATACATGGGAAAACCCTTTTGGGAAAAAACCCACACTCCAAAAGCCAGACTCAATTGTATTATCGACAACAACAATAGTTACAATACAATGCACAGAGCCAACAATCTTCAAGAGTCTTCACACTATTATAGGATTCAGGAGTAATTATAAAAGCATAATGATGTCTCTCAAAATCTTCAACCTCTCTTAAAAAATAGGCCAAGGCATCTCATATTCATAAATCTCAACACAAAGTAGTAGGATTTCATGGTTTCCAAAACTAATTTAAAACCTAAGAGGTAAGTCATGCCATAAATAATATAATTACCATTATCATGACATGATGCTCATAGAAACCTTCCAAAGCACTAACACCTATCTCATCCAAAACGCTTATCATTCCCAGTGTAATGCAAGTTCAACATAGCAACTCCCATAACTAGGAATAGGCACTTTCCTTACCTCACACCACTTGTCAAAAGTGAACTCCACCATAAATATTAACTGCTCAAGTACAACTCCAATCCATAATAGAAAACACAAGCCAAGACTCTTTAGTCAACATAAGAAATTGCCAAATCAATTTCCATTCCAAGTTGGAAATATATGACAACACCTTCCCAAAATGTAGAATCTTCCAAGTGGACACCAATTTCCTACAAAAAAAGATTATGCCATTTCATTACTTCCATGTAGGATGCTACCTCACCAAGAGGACCTACAATGTGAATGACAACTTGGGAAATTAACAAATTAGAATAAATCAATTATTAAATAATCAAAGTTAGGACTCCAAGGTTAAGACACCTAATCCCAACATTCTCCCACTTTTCAAAGACCTGTCAAGAGTCTACAACATCAATTGCTCAGACCCCAAGGCCCATTGAAATAGCACACCATCTAAACTTCTTAGTGCTCACTGGCTTTGTCAATGCATCTACGACATTTGCCAAAGTATCAACCTTCTCCAACTTCACCTTTCCATCTTCTACTATATCATGAACAAAATAAAACTATACATCAATGTGCTTTGTTCTGGCATGGAAAGTAGGATTCTTAGCTAAGATAATGACACTCCGAATGTCACAATAAATTATAATTTGTCTTGCATCAAAACTAATATTAGAACACAACCTTTTAAGCCAAATGGATTCCTTACAAACATGAGTTGCTGCCATGTACTCTACTTCTATCATGGACAAAGTGACTACAACTTGCCACTTACTCATCCAACTGATAGCATCACCAAACATTGTGAAAACATATCCATTGGTGGATCTCTTGCTGTCAATGTCACCTGCCCAATTCGAATCCACAAACCCATGAATACAAACTGAATGTCGAGGTCCACTAGGATAACCATGAAAACATAGGGAATAATTAGAAGTACCCCATAAATATCTGAACACTCTCTTCACTGCATCCCGATGTACTCGTCTAGGATTAGCCATAAATCAACTCAGGGCTCCCACTGCTTGGGCAATGTCTGGCCTAGTACAAACCATGACATTCATCAAACTGCCTACAACACTTGCATATGGTACCCTATTCGTGTCCTCTATTCCATCGAGATATTTTGGACAATCCTCAACTGATAGCTTCATTCCTTGCAATAAAGGAACTACCAAGGATTTGCAAGTTGACATGTTGAATCTCTCCAACACCGAGTTCACATACGTTCTCTAGCTTAACCAAAGTTTTCTACTAGCTCTATCTCTTCTGATCTCCATCCCTAGGATATACCTTGCTGCACCTAAATCTTTCATATCAAACTATGCTGACAACTGAAACTTCAAATCTGAAATCATATTACCATTCCCAAAAAACAACATATCATTTACATATAATGTAATAATGAGAATGCGACCATTTTATGTTTTGAAATACGCACAACGGTCAGATTTAGATATCTGAAATCCCAAACTCAACACATAAGTGTCAAATTTCAAGTACCACATCCTAGGAGATTATTTCAAACCATACAGAGATTTCTTCAGCTTACATACCAAATGTTCTTTACCTTCAACCACAAAATGCTTAGGCTACGACATATAAATTTCTTCCTACAAGTCACCATGAAGGAAAGTTGTCTTCACATCCATTTTCTCAATTTCCAAATCATATGCTACTACAAGTGATAACAAAAAATAAATGGATGTCAATTTCGCTACAGGAGAGAAAATCTCACCAAAGTCAATTTCCTCCTATGAATACCCCTTTGCGACCAACCATGCCTTATTCTTTTCAACACTGCCATCAAAACCCAACTTCTTCTTGAACACCCATTTACAGCCAGTGGGTTTATGTCCATTAGGAAAAGGTACCAGATCCCAAGTTTCAATTTTCTTTAAAGAAGCAATCTCTTCATCCATGGCTTTCTTCCAGGAATCTGCATCATCCATACCCATAGCCTCTTTAACAGTCCTAGGCTCATCATTTTTAGCAATCAAGGAAAAAACACAATTTGAATCCAACAAAGACTAATTAAACCTTTCTGGTGAATAACCAAATCTATTTGGTTGTCGCTTATCACACATAGACCTCCTCAATAGTTGAGATTCTTCATCTTCTTCAGAATGTCCAGAACTACTAAAGCTCTCCTCATTATGAGGTCCACTAGTAGTGTGTAGTTCATTTCTTGGAGTAATTGGAACTTGAACTATGTCCTTCTTTTCCTCCTTTTCTCTAGCTGCAATAATATAGTTTAAGGTTTCATCTCTTTGAAAATTATACTTCTATTATAGAGATCCTTTCGAGCCACTAGATCCCAAAGCTTGTACCCTTTCACACCGTCACCATAGCTAATGAAGATACATTTAACCTCTTTGTTGTCCAACATAGACCTCTTCTCACTTGGCACATGTGCATATGCCTCACAACCAAATACTCTGAGATGCCTTAGTAAAGGCTTTTTAGCAGACCATGTCTCCATGGGTGTCTTATCAACAAGAGCTGATGTAGGAGATCTGTTGATCAAATAACATGTAGTGGCTACAACTTTAGCCCAAAACTTCTACTCAAAGCCAACTCCACTCAACATACTCCTAGCCCTCTCCATCAACATCTTGTTTATTCTCTCTACAAATCCATTCTACCAAGGGCTGTATGGAGTTGTCTTATGTCTTTCAATCTCGTTCTCTTTACAAAACTTATCAAACTCTGTAGAACAAAACTCACCACCATTGTCAATTCTCAAACATTTAATCTTCCTATCAGTCCGATTTTCAACCAAGGATTTAAACTCCTTAAACTAACTAAATACTTCAACCATACTCCCGAGGAAATAAACAAATATCCTCCTACTGTAATCATGTATAAAAGATACAAACTATACAGGTTTTGATAACGAAGGAACATTTATAGGACCAAACACATCTGCATGAATGTAGTCCAACACCCCATAAGACTTATGAAAACTTTTATAAAGTTGCACACGATTTTGTTTACCAAAGATACAATGTTCACAGAAGTTGAACTCAAGATTGCAATCTTCAAGACCTTCTACAAGACTCTTAGATTTTAAGGTTTGGAGACCCTTCTCACCAATATGATGGATTCTTTGGTGCCATAACATTTTCTTCTCTGCGAGAAGATTCATTTCCAAAGAATGAGCACCCTTAGGTACCCAAAAGGCACGACCATCGAAAGTAGATGCAACAGATTTCTTCACTGCATTATCCAACGGTGAGGATGAATGATCTAAAGATTTTCTCTTCTTTGAATTATCAAAAGAACTATTGCAATGGACAATGCAAGCGTCCATCTTGAACAAGGTTCCTATCTGAATTCCTCTAGCCAAAACCATAGCTCCTCTAGTCATCTTACATCCTCCAATCGGGAAAAAAACTTGCACACCCACATCATTCAATTTACTCACTGAAAGGAGGTTTCATTTCAAACCGAGGATATGCAACACACCATCAATTCCCTTCACTCTATGATCGGGGAATTTAATTCAGACTCTTCCACGACCCACTATTTCCAGATGAGAATCATCATCGAGGTACACCTTTCCACCATCAAATTATTCATATTTCAAGAACCAATCTCTATGTAATGTCATGTGAAAAGATGCCCTAGAATCTATTAACCACACATCTTCAGATGCATATGTTGCCAAAGCTGCAACCAATGTTTCACCAAAATAATCACTCTCCATCTCAATCCCGCTAGATGTGTTTGCCATCTTTTTCTGCAATAGGATATCAAGAAAATCACTTATGCAAAAATCCCATTGAAACTAGGTCAGTACAAAAAACCCAATAATCCCCACAACTGAGATCAAAGGTGATCAGGATCTGATACCAACTGAAAGGAAACCAAGTAGTGGAATACAACTTCCTACACTGAACTATTAGGAGAGTGAATGTAACAAAATTCTAAACCCTTTAACAATTACAGATTCAAATGCACATCTAATTAAACATTAACATATATTAAAAATAGAATAAACACATAACACAACATATATGTGGGGAAACCCTTTCGATAAAAAACCCACACTCCAAAAGTCGGACTCAATTATATTCTCAACAACAACAACAACAACAACAGTTAGAATATAATGCACAGAGCCAATGCTCTTCAGGAGTAATTCCAATAGCATAATGACATCTCTCAAAATCTTCAACCTCTCTTAAAAAATAAGCCAAGGCATCACATATTTATAAAGTTCAACACAAAGTAATAGGCTTCCATGATTTCCAAAACCAACTTCAAAGCCTAAGAGGCAAGTCATGTCATATATAATATAATTACCATTATCATGACATGTTGCATATAGAAACCTTCCAAAGCAATATCACCTATCTCATCCAAAATGGGTATCATGCCCAGCGTAATGCAAGTTCAACATATCAACTCCCATAACCAGGAATAGGCACTTTCCTTACCTCACACCACTTGTCAAAAGTGAACTCCACCATAAATATTAACTACTTAAATACAACTCCAATCCATAATATAAAACACAAGCCAAGACTCTTTAGTCAACATAAGAAATTGCCAAATCAATGTCAACTCCAAGTTGAAAATATATGACAACACCTTCCCAAAATGTAGAATCTTCCAAGTAGACACCAATTTCCTAAAATCAAGTTTATTCCATTTCATCACTGCCATGTACGGTGCCACCTCACCAAGAGGACCAACAATGTGAATGACAACTTAGGAAATAAATAAATTAGAATAAATCAATTATTAAATAATCAATGTTAGGACTCCAAGGTTGAGACACCTAATCCCAACAAGATGGGGGCTTCCATTCCATCAATTTAGTTGGTATTGTGGTTTCCCATAGTAGCACATTCTTTTTTATTTTTTGAAGAGGTATGCCACTATTAGATTTAGATGTAAGATTGGATCTTGACATTACTAATGTACTATATTTAGATTTGTGTTTAAGGGATAACAAAAATTCAATAGAATAATGGCAAATATTTGACATATTATTATAAATGACTTCATATATGTGGTATAACTAATAAATTTAAATGTCAATAGAGATTTTGAGGTCTTTAGGAAAATTGACCTCAACATAAAAAATACCAATAGGTTAAGGGTAAACAAGGAAACTTGATCCAAAGTAGGACCTAGAATCTTTTTTCTCAAAGATAACAATATCAAGTCCTAGGAGGAAACACTAGTAAAGGGCTATGAGCATACCAAAGGATATGATTGGGAATGACATTGACATGTCTTGATTCCATAAAATAAAATGAAAGAAACCTTTTAAGGTTTTGAATAACATCTATCCAAATCACATGAAGGACCTAGAATTTTTTGACTCATTTACTAAGAACACCCAACAAAATAACCAATCAAAATATAATTTTTAGACCATGTGTACACATTATCAAATTCAAGAATAGGAAATGACACATCATATAGCAGTTTTGAAGAACACTTTTTTTTATAAATATTTGAGGTCACTTTAAATGAAGAATCATTATTTTGCATGTCCAAAGTAGCAATTCTAGCTATCAACTACTAGATCGCTAATAATTAAAGAAATTCAAAGAAAAATGTCATCAATAGTAAGTGTGAAGGAAATATATAGACTCCCACTTAAATATAGATTTATTAAAGAAAAAAGAAAAACACGCATCAGTTAATCTAAAATTGAAACCCTAAAAGAGATATCTTCATCTCTTACAAGAATCATTTCTAAACAATATATAGACTTAAAAAATATATTAATATTTCAAACATAAATAAATATCAAATGTTTTTTTAATTGTAAAATGAAATCATTAAATAAGGAATCATTCTTTTGAATGTCTAAACTAGCAAGTCTAGCTATCAATTACTAGATTACTAATAATTGAAGCAATTCGGAAAAAGCTATCTAATAAAAACCATAATAAGTGTGAAGGAAATATTTAGACTCCTACTTAAATATAGATTGACTAATGAAAAAACAAAACACATGTCAACTAATTTAAAATTAAAACCCTAAAAGAGATAATCTTCCCCTCATATAAGAATCATTCATAAATAAATGTATACGTAAAAAACATATTAATATTTAAAAACATAAATAAATATCAAATGTTTTTAATAACTTGTAGAATGAAATCATTAAAAGGAGTCATTCTTTCCCATGTCCAATCTAGTAAGTCTAGCATCAACTTTTAGATTGCTAATAATTGAAAAAAGATCCAATAAAAACTATAATAAATATGAAAGAAATAATCTAAAGTTAAAATCCTAAAATAGATATCTTCTCTTCATACAAAAATCATTTATAAACAAATGTATACGTCAACAAATATATTAATAATTAAAAACATTAATAAATATTAAATATTTTTTAACTTATAGAATGAAATTATTAAAGAAGAAATCATTGAATGAAATTATTAATGAAGAAATCATTCTTTTGCATGCCTTAACTAACTAATCTAGCATCAACTACTAGATTGGTAATATTTGAAACAATTTAAAAGAAACAAAGCTATTTAAAAAAATAAAATAAATGAGAAAGAATTACATAAACTCTTACTTAAGTATAGATTGAATAATTAATATAAACTTGATTTATCCATTAAACTCAATAAAATTATGGACAATAAAATGTGCTAAAGATTTACAATAAAACAGTTTCAGGGCAGAAAAAACCCGGTAATATATACCACCATTAATGTACTGAAATTTCTACCTCATAAGTATCTGAAACAGCCGCAACTTTTACAACAGCTAAATCTTTCTTAAGATAAAAGGAAAGATGTTCGGGTCCTATCATATCATCAGGAAGCTCCACAGATTGGAGGTCCAATGCATCCAAAACCCTAAGTTTTCCATTCTTTTTATGGGCATAAAGAGAAATAGAATCACATCCAGCTTTGAGGCACCAATTGTTAAACTCATGAAAATCAGAATGCTCCATTGTACGCTCTTCCCATTGAATATGAAATTGGGCAGAAGATCTTACAATTTCACGCCATGAACGGCACACAGTCTGAACTTGGAAAAGCTTAAAAGGTGGCAGCCGCCACAGAATTTCTTCAACTATTTCTTCAGGAAGAACGTCAAAATGGTTTCTTGTTCTTTTGCTGCGCCTTTCCCCTGCTGAATGTTTACAAGCCATTAAAGCTTAGCAGTATGATGTTTTTATAACTCTTCTTTCTTTCTTTTTTCTGTACACGCAGTTTCTTGCTTTATTGCTGGAACTCTGATTTTGAAAAGATTCTAAATTAATATAAATTTATAATAAACTTTATATATTATATTAATATTAGATGATAATGGATTAATAATTAATAATCTATAATTTATTAATATTAATGTATATTTAAGACAATCTTATTGAAAATATTAAAAAATAAATTGATTAAGTTTCTAAGAAAATAGAAACAATTATATTTTACTATTTTATAATATTATAAATAAATTTGTATTTTTATAATAAAAATTCTAAAATAGTATATATTAGTATTATAAGTTAAAATACTATATAGTATACTATCTATTATAATTTATTATGGTTTATTAATAATTTAAATTGTTATATGTACCGTTTTAGAAAAAAAGAGCATGTCAATGGTCCAAAATAAAATTGAGCTGTCATATACAATCCAAAAGTGAAAAAATGGAGATTGTTTCTCATTTTAAAAATATTTTAATATAAAATTTTACAATAGTTTCTATTTTATTATATGAATTTAGATTTTTTTAATAAGATTATCAATTCAAAAACTTATCATAATACAAGAAATGAAACTTAGTATTTACATTTATTATTAATTGATTAATAATAATATGTGAGTTTGAAGTGAAATGGTTGAATAGATCATTTAGAGTGTTTGAAAGAAACTGTAGAATATAATGATGAACAAAATCAATATATCAATGATCAATTACAATTTGATAATTATAGTAAAAATCAATATATCAATGGTCAATTACAATTTGATAATTATAATAATATATAATTAATTTCGTTGTTTTAAGCAATTACTTTAAAAATTTGAAGCATGCATATATAAAGTATATGTTATGGAGAAAACTAATATCATACTTGTTATGTGTATGTATTAAATAATTTATACATTAGATAAAATAATACATATAACTATAAATAGTATTCAATTGTCTAATTTTGAATAAATAGTAAAAAAATATAAAATGACTTTAATCAAATTATATGCCACAATATAACTCATTAATAAAAGTAAAAATTAGAAAAAATAAAAGATATTGGAACAAAATTTTAACTATTTTTTATATTTTTTAAATTGATCCGATAATGACTTTTAATAAAAAGTCCCTTAATCCCACAAAAATATAATAAACATAAGGAAAGTATGGCATATTCCACTTGCCTATATTTAATGTAAAAAATATTTTCACGGCAATGGAGGCTTCATATGCCTCATATTCATTAGGGCATAATTAAATTTCAAAGCTTGTACTCTTCTTACAAAGCGTCGGATTAGTTATAGAAGCCTCCTCCTCCTGAAAAGCTCCGGTTATAAGACACATCTTCATGCAAATTTGAAGTGGTGAAATACATTCATTATTCTAGTCTTAAAAATCAATCCAAATCTAATTGTTTTCATATTATTAAATTTGATGCATCTCGATTTTTTATTAACCTTATCTATCTATCTATCTATCTATCTATCTATATATACAATCTAAAAAAAAAGAGAGACATAGATCTACATACACCAAATCAAGATGTTCAAATCAAACTCTCGCACCAAATCAGGTTGCTCTCTATATCCAATGAAACCCCAAATCAAGATGCTCAAATCAAACTCTCACACCAAATCAGCTTGCTCTCTATATCCAACGAAACCCAAAATCAAGATGTTCAAATCAAACTCTGAAACCAAATCAGGTTGCTCTCTATATCCAACAAAACCCCAAATCAAGATGCTCAAATCAAACTCTCACACCACATCAGGTTGCTCTCTATATCCAACGAAACCTTACAAACTCTCTCTATATCCAACGAAACCTTACAAACTCTTTTTCTATTCACTGCTTTGGGAAAACTTCTTATTGTTGTCCTCTAAAATCTTAGTGCACTATGTTGTCAAAAGAAGTTTAATTCTATTTTATAGAAAAGGGTTACTATTTTTAGATGATAAAACTAAAATTTTTAATTTTACTTTATTTGCTTAAAATTTTGGTTTCATGCAATAAAATAAAAGTCAAACTTTATTTTTTTAGTTTATATAATATAAAATAGGTTTTTCTAAACTTTTATTAGTTTTTTAAATTTTTTTTGATGGATTATTAGTTTTTTTATTTAATTACATATAGAAACTTAACATTAGTTTCTTCTTTTTCTAAACAAAGATAAAGAAAACTATTTAATTTAATTTAATTTATTTAATTTAAGTTGTTTATCATATTTTTAAATTCTTATACAATTCTTCAATTTTAATTAGCTTGAATTTAAGTATATTTAAATTATTTGAGTTAATTTATTAATTTTAATTTGATTTTTTTATTCTTATACAAGATTACCATGGTTACATTATTTAATTTAAATTGTTTTATTTATTTTTTTCTTATATAATCCTTAAATTTAATTAATTAATTTAAATGATGGTGTAAAGAAATTTGACTTTAGTTTCTTTTTCTTCTAAAGAAACAAAACTATTTAACTTAATTTTGTTTTAGTTATTTAATTTAGTTTATTTAAATTATTTAATTCAATTTAAGTTATTTAATTTAATTTAAGTTAAGTTGTTATATTTGATTTTTTAGTTCTTATACAATTCTTAAATTTAATTATGCTATAGTTTTATTTCAATAAAAATATAAAAAGATATAGTAATATCTTAACAATAAATTAATATTGATAAAAAAATCATAATATATTAATAATTTAATATTAACTATGATATAGTCATTTTTTAGTGGAATAGTGAACACATATGATATCTTTAGGCATACTTCACCTATATTTCTGTAAAAATAGGTTTACTAGTTTAGAATCTTTTCAAAATAGAATATAATTGTAAATAAAGTTAGATTAAATATATATATTTTTAATGAAAACTTCAAATAAAAGCATTATAATGACCCAACCATCAAATTCCTATTGTAAGTAGACATAGAATTTTCTTCCTTGAATTTACTATATTTGTTATAGTAATATCATTTTTCAATAATAGAATATAAATAAAAATTTAAAATGATTTTAATTTTTAAATTAATTAAATATTTTAAATATTAATTTAAAAATTATATGTTCCTTTATGTCTTTTTTTTATTAGAAAGGTGCTTGCGAGTACAATATAAATAATTTTTCAGAATTGTTTTAACTCTTTTTATTAAGATTATATGATTTTTTATTGATATTAATTTATTAATTTAATAAAAAAATTAAAATATTTATTTTATGTGTGGATTCTAATATTATACTAATATATTTATCTCTAGATGGGTATAGTATGTGAAACATATCAGATTTGTTTATTATTCTACTTTAAAAAAATATTATATTATTATATTGTAATATGTACTAAATTATTATTATGTTATGATATTTTAATTATATTAAATTATTATTAAGATATTATTATATTTTTTATATTTCTATTAAACTGTGGAAAGGAAAGTTGTCCATCCTTTGAATTATGCATTTATTTATGATTTATTGTGCTCTGGAGTCTAAGTTCTAGATTCTGGTGCATTGACAATAGTTAATTTAATTTTTAGTATCTATTTCCCTTTTCCCTTTCACATAAATGAATGGTCAACTTCTAAAATCTCAAAGGTCATTCATTGAGGTGCAATAAGTCCCCTGCTCAATGAACTTCCCAGAAGGCTATTGTCTTAAAAAAAATTAGGCATCAACAAACTACATTATTATTATTATCTTATCATATCATTCTGTATATATGTGGCAAATTCCTAGATATAAGGTATCTCCCTTCATTAAGAAACAACAATAAAAATATTGTTCTACCTTACAATGTGAGAATATGTGCACATTCTATTCTTGCTTAGCCCTAATAACCTCTTGAAGCCGCTTGATCTATGATGGAGTTAGGGAGTCCTTATTCTACCTTACAATGTGAGCATATGTGGACATTCTATTCTTGCTTAGCCCTATTCTGTTTAGGACTACAATTAACCTAACTTGGAAATTCCCTCTCCAAGTTTCCATACATATGGCATTAGCAATGGTGCCATTTTTGGGATACATCGTTACTCCATTGAGAGTGCTCATGATCATGTCCACACTTGTTGTGTGTGTACTACCTTCCTAATATCCACATGGGTAAGATCCATGATGTCCCTAGTAGTGTGAAGAATAGTGTAAATAATTTGCTCCAATAGTTTGCCATTGTGGGTATGGGCTTTTGAAAGTCGTCCTTTATCAATGATATGTCTAATGGCTCCTTCAACCATGTCACTGCTATAGGAAAAAACCTCCCCTAACTATTTTAAATCATCATTTATTTATTCATTGATAGCTATCATTTCATAAAGCCATCCTTAATCTTTAATCTCCATCCTATCACAAAATATCTTCTATTTATCCTTTCATTTCCCATAAATTGCATTCACTCAATGAATGTGGGATAATTCTTATCCATAACTACCTCCTTTACCCCACATTCATCCCTCAACTTTATTTTTCAAATAGGATACTTGTAAATGCATTTGCCTCTATCATATTGAGCTCTCTCACTTCAAATAGTTTTGTGGTTGCAATTCCATTTTGCATATTTGAGGAAACCTAATCTTATATTAATCATTTTCTTCCATTCTTCATAGCATGCATAACTATTCATTTTCAAATCTTGAAGATAGGAAGGACATAGAGTGAAAATTCCTATGAACTTGGATGTTAGATTATTGTAGAGTTGCATTTGTGTGATATTGTAGGTACTCTATTGTATTGACATTGGAAGAAGCTAAATCTATGATTTAGTTTCCTGTTTCCTCCCTCCTACATTGGCATGCCTGATGGGACAATATCCTCATCTTTTATTGATTTTATGTTTTGTTTGAGAGGAATTTTTTTTTTAAATTAAAAATTTATAAGTGAAAACATACATATGAGTACAATGACATTTTGAGTGTTATTTTTTATAAACACAATGAGAATATTGCCAAAGGTTGTGGAATTTATTTGAAAATTTCTAATGCCTTTTTAAGAAAACTTGCTTGCGACCATGTTTTCTTTTATGCACTTTGTTAAGTAATTGCATGTTCTGGAAGTGTTTTGAAACAAATCAATTTTGTTCATTTTCTGCAACAATGCCTTAAGCCATTCGACTAAGTTGTGCCTTGTTAGTTTTGTTATTGTCTCTTTGTTAAGTTGTTTTAGAGTCTTTTGTTAGTTAGTTAGCGAATCTTTATTTTTGTTTTGTTTTTGATTAAGGTAAAAATAGGTTTTGAAGGGGCCCCGAAACCCTTTACAAGAGGAACTTAATCAGAAAAAGAGACAAGAAACAAACAGGAACAGACCATCGAAAAGCCAACAGAAAACCAAGGAAAACCAACAAAAGCCCCACAAAGCCAACAAAGCCAGCCAGATTCTAGAAGAGACACTAGTTGATTTTTTCCAGGGCATTCGCTAGGGTGTTGCTAATTCCATGCAGCTCTTTAATGTTATCCCTGAGATTAGGGAGATCCTTTGCAGAAGCAGCCACAACTTTCTTGACACTAGCCCTGGTCCTCTTCGTAGTGCCACCAACCGGAGTAGCTTCATCGCTACCAATCTATAGATAGTATCATCATCCATGTCAAGTTCAACTACCAGTTTAGGAGAGCTGGTATGATCAAAGACCTTAGCAATATCCTCCAAGTTTTTAGTGACAGCTGATAGGATACTCGGGATAATGCCCAACAGATTTTTCATCGCCTCTCTCCCTTCTTCTAGCAAATTAACCTTCTCCTCCACATTCTGCTTCCATTTTATCTGATCTCTGTCGTCATCCTCCCTCTTCTCATCCATATTTTTCCCCTTTTTTTCCAGGTTCTTCAAGAGTTCGTAGGTCCATCTGTCATAATCCAGTCTCGCCTCCGTGAGTTTGTTTTGTTAATAGGTCTTGGTTTTTGTTTTATTAGTGAGTCTTTGTTTGTGTTTTGTTAGTAGGTCTCTGTTTTTGTTTTGTTAGTGTGTCTTTAATTCACTTGCTGGTGAGATTTTGTTAGCAAGTTAGCTTTTTGATTTTGGGACCAATCTGTTGGGATCCAAGAACATTGAGAGGGGGGGGGTGTGAATCAGTGTTTTGTTGGTAAGATAAGATTTTATGCTTTTACACCATACACATATAAACCGGTAAAGGAATAAACATATAGCTTAAAGAAAATAAACCATCCACATGAATGAACACCATAACACATATAATTTATACGTAGAAAACCTCAAAGAGGAAAAAAAATGGTGGGATTTGTGACCCACAATATCAATTCGTTGGCCATATGAAAGATATTACATAAAAAGGGGGCCTGCACATGCAAGAAGGCACACTGCCTAGAGCACACTTCTCATCACTAAAGAGTCTCACTGACTACAAGATTCTGCTGAAAGAAAACAATGAAAATGAACTCACAAAATGCATCTTATGCCAAAAAGATTTTTGGTTATATCTCTGCTCTGTACCAGTTCATAAACCCTAAACACTTCTACCGGTATCTCCTTCCCTCCAAGAATATCTTACAAAACATCTACAGATCATTGCATGAAACAACATTCACATACAAATGATCTTCGTATTCCACAATCCCACTCTGTTATAATCCACAATCCTATTCTATGATAATCCACAATCTCATCTACATGTTCTGCTCTTACATAATTACTTGTCATAATGACCTAACACATTGACATATATACCCTTTACAAACAATATGCCTTATGTCGGCCTTATACAATAATTACAAAATAATTTTCTAAATAAATCTTCCTTGATGTCGGCTTCCCTAGTGTGATGGATGCCGCTACTAGATGTAACCCTGAATGCCTCCTAGTGCCGGTATATGACTCCCATCTAATCTTGTTGATATCAATGACAACAAAATGAATCCAATGAGTGTGAATTGCCAACAATCTCCCCATTTGGCATTGATGACAACACTCATGTGAAAAATGGATTACCTGTCAGTCCAGTTGAAATATGATCCCCTTGAGCAATAAACTCCTTCTGATATCCTTCCCATATGTTTTTATCTAATATTTTTCACATATATACACTCCCCCTTTGGCATCAATGCCAAAGACAGGTGAAAGAATTGAAAGAATTCAGAACAAAAGAATGAATAAATACTGTTTATTTTGTCGGAGCTTGACTAACCTCAAAATTTCTAGGTAAGCCTTATCCAACAACTGTAGGTATGTATCCCATCCAATTTTGAAGGTTTTCAGATATGGATACCAGTCCATTTAGTAGGTGTGGAAGTGTTTCCTCCTCTAATACTTCTGTCGGTGTGGGTTTAGCAATCATATCCATACACTCTCTCTTATGTACACCCAGTGAATCCAGTCTTGGACTCACCAATCCTCTAAGACTCATTACTCTCCAAAATATCTTTTCTCTCTCTATGCAACAAAGTTGCCTCTTCTATCTCATTCTACTCATTTTCCTCCAAACTCTCATAGTACATAGATATATTTTTCAGAATTCTATCCTTTGTAATTTCATTAATTAATCCAGCACAAGTCATTTTGGCCTTACCAGACTTAGTAGCATCACTCTTCTTCTTTTTTATGGGGGTTGCCAGAGTAGATGTAACTGGTTTTCTCTTTTGTGTAGGCTTCCTTGCCGGAGGTGGCGGTGCAATAGGTTTTGTTACCTTTCTAACAAGTTTCCTCCTTGGCTCCACCTTCTTCTCCTCTACCGGTGGTTGATCTACTTTCTTCCTTTGTACCCTTCTGAAAGCTAGAGGTTCATTGTTCTCTAGATCAGATTCAAAAGTGATGGTAGAAATGTAAGCTTCAGGCTTCTTCACTTTCGGGGTACTAGCCACTGCCAGTTCCGCTGCCGGTTTGGATCCAGAACCCATTTCAGTGTCTATCTCATGAATGGAATTCTGCACAAATGTAGACATCTTTTCTATTTTCTTCTCCCTTCTCTTCCTGTTGAAGCTAGTTTTGACTTCAAAGGCCTTCTATTCTGCTATGCCAAAGTGTTTGGTCTTGTCATCCAATGGAGCATCCAACAACATTTTTGCATAGAGATCTAGAATGTTATCATCCACCTCATATCCAAGCTCTATGACCCACATGGTCCTTGGTTCAACTGCCTCCATGAGGGTTTCATCGGTCTTCACCATGAAAAAAATATCAGTGGAGTACTTCTCTACAATGTTCTTTAATAATCTCTCCCTCTGCCTCATGTTTTCCTGAAATGTTTTGAAATAACCCCAAAGTTTCTCATGTCTGCTAGTACCAAGATTGGTGATGGCTTCCTTGATATGCATACCTACCAGTATGTCATGAGCCCAATGCTTCTTCCCTAGACTAGGCAGCTCATTCATGAAGTAAAGCATCAAACAAATAGTGAGCTTTCCATATCTAAAAGTTCCTTTCTTAACTCCCTTGATCTTTCCAAGATTCAACATCAATTCACTCCTCAAACATTCACATAAATCATATTATGCATTATTCCTCAGCATCTGATATGCAATATGAATGCAAGAACTAGCAACATAATTTAATCGACTAGATTGAGTTACCTTATAACCAATTATCATAGTTGCAAACTTCACATCAGTGTCGATGATTGTGCTGATCCTCAATGATCTATTGTGATAGGTTGCACCGGTGAGTTTCTCAACCTCCATGTTAGAGATCTTCTTGCCAGGTTCTTGACTAATCTTGGGTAAGCTGGTGACTACTTGAATAAACTCCTTGGTGATCATGTAAGGCTGGTCCAACCAGATAAACTTGTTGTGAACCCTACTCAGAATGTATCTGATGATCTCATCTTTGAATTTTGGTATGTATAGGATACTAGTTAACCCTAGATCCTCAATGGATTTGTATTCTAGTTTGATAGTTCCGGAGCTTCCCAGTATCACAAATTGATACATGTCTTTGATCTCCTTTGTGCCTAGATCCTCCAAGGTGCATTGAATGTATGCCCTTACATCTTCAACATACATCACGCCGTCAGGAACCCTAGAGAATGCTCCCATAGAGTCTTCCTTCTTAGCTATTAGGCGAACCTCCTTGAAGACGAGTCTCATCCTATCCTTAACTTCGACAACAGTGGGATTTGCAATGAAAGTAGGAGCTGAAGATCCAGATGCCATTTCAAAGAATACCTGAAAGTGAATATCGGTTGGAAGATTGAGTGCTACTGCTTGAAATCCTTTCACAATGCCTTTTCTCACTCTTAATCGCCTAAAATTTTCCTTTTCTTCACTCTGAATGCTTGAATGTTGGGTGAGTGAAAATGAATCCACTTTCCCATTTTATCAAAGAATAACCCTAATCTTTCTCTGTTATAAATGCTTCACGATCTACCCTACCAGATGTCAGTTTCACATTCTTATATTAGGTGAACCTTCATAAATGATGAACACAACTCTCCAGATCTCCTTAGATCTTCTCTGGAGAATATGCAAGATTTGTCGTGAGTTTTCCAACCCCCAAGGCTTATGCCTCAATTATCGGTGGAGGAATGCCCTATTCTACTGGTGGAGTTGCTAGTGTTGTTGCATCTCCACTTGGTCCTTCAGATTTTCTAACCCATCTCTTGGTGTGATCCTATTGTATTTCATCTACCTTATGCTTTCCTTTCTCATTTGATTGATTGTTGCTAACTGTGTATGGTGAAAATGGATAACAAATAACAACAATATTGAAAGACTAAATGAATTCAACCACCAAACCCTAGCCTAACAATGAACAAAGATCCACCATAACATATGAAGATAACCTAAGACAATGCAAATAACTCAAAATCACAAAGATTATACCATCACATGTCCAATAGGGTTTTGATCTCCATTCTTCCTATCTCCATTGATCTTGCTTGATATATTTGCTCTCAGATTTTTATATGCACAAGAGCTCAACAAAGAACGGAATGTGGTTGCAAGTGGAATTGTAGTGTAGCCAAGGACTCCAAAATCAGTCATTAGCATGTGTCATTAGTCATTAGGGTTTGACAATGAAGAAAGCATCTCCTTAAATAGAAGACACAATAAGAAATGGAGGGTTAAGATTGAGAGGTGTAAAAAGAGAGGTTGGCTAGGATTAGAGGGTAGGTAGAGGAAATAATAAAATAATGAAAGAGGTAGGTAGTGTATGAATTAAGAGATGAATGACATGTGTCATGTGTAGAAAAGGATAATGAATTAATTAAATAAATAAAGATTTATTTAATTAATAGAAGAAGTGGGACAGTTAAATAAATAAAATATTTATTTAATTTAGGAAAGGGGTAATTTAAATAAATAAATGTATTTATTTAAATGAGAAATAAGGCTAGAAGAGGATAAATGAATTAATTAAATAAATAAAGATTTATTTAATTAATAGAAGAATTAGGCTTAGATAATTAAATAAGTAAAATATTTATTTAATTAGACATGACAATTTTGAGTGTCTACATTTTGCCCCTCTTTGAGACAATGCGGCTTGTCGCGTTGTTTCAAAGAAGATAAGATGAACTGATACAGAGTTGCCCCAATATGGGAATAATATGCCCCCTCGAGAGATTGGATGAAAAAGTCTGAAAAGATTGCAGACAATCTCTCGATAAGAAAGAAAGGCTAGAATGGACTGACCGGATAAAGTGACAAAGTCACAGGATGAGAAAGACTGACTCGGGAAATGAAGACGAGGGCTAGGCTAGGCTATAAGATAGACCACGGGCAAAAGACATCCTCATTGTCATCCACACCCTTACGAGATCACAGTGCAGAGCGAGAAAAGAGCAGCAGCAGTCAGGAGCGATGGCTTTGGTTCATAGATTCGACCGTGTTCGCCGATTCCAGCGACCAGCCGATGCAGGAGAGCCGGTAAGTACCCGAGAACCTCCTCGTACTTTCACGCATTTCAAGTTTTGTCATAAATGCATGTTTAGTAGCAATAAATGCGCTAGGAATAGGATAGTTAAAAAGTGCAAAAACGCGCAACCGCATCTGTGTCAGTGCTAGGCGCGTCTGTGTCCAGCAGGCGCGTCTATGTCGGGTCCAGGCGCGTCTGTGCCTGGAACCGCGTTTGTGCTGAATGCGGACGCGTTTGTGAAATTTAGAAGCGTCTGTGATTTGTAGGAGCGTTTATGTCATGCAGGGACGTCTGTGTTCCCTAGTCGCGTTTGTGCATGGCATAGGCACGTTTGTGTTCAGAAAACGCGTCTGTGTTGCAGAAGCGCGTTTGTGCAGTCTATAAGCACGTTTGTGAGTCAAAATGCATAAGTTGAGTCTTTTTAGGTCAAATCGGCAGTTCTGTGATGAACATACGCTGTCGATTGGATAAGCTGCTGAGAGGATACACTCAAGTAGGTCCTCTAGGAAGACTAGGATAAATCAAGGCACTTTGTGATAAACAGGGAGCACCAAGATAGGCAGCACTTTGTGATGAACAGGGAGTGCGAATGTGAGTGACACTTTGTGATGAACAGGGAATGTCACACACGTAGTACTTTGTGATGAACAGGGAGCACTACTAGGATAGATAGCAACACTTTGTGATGAACAGTGAGTGTCACTAGGATAGGTAAGCGTATGCATTTAGATAGCAAGTAGCATTTTGTGATAAACAGTGAATGCCATGATAACTGACATGATTGATTGGTTGACTGCAGGAGTATTTGCCGATGTTAGAGTCACGGGAGAGATTCCCATCGAAACAGAGATTGCGACCAGAGTTGTCGATCCAGGACATGATATCCATTGAGGAGATGGGTCTTACACATGTGCTCTATGTGCCTGAGTTTCGGGCAAACATGGGGTTGCTGACTGCATTAGCTGAGAGATGGCACTCGGAGACGTGCACGTTTCACCTGCCGATGGGTGAGATGACAGTTACATTAGAGGATGTTTACAGGATTCTGCATATCCCTATTGATGGAGAGTTGATTCCCTATGACCGTGATGGTGACAGGGAGGCATTGAGACGGGTTTTCCAGGATCCCGGGTTGGAGATGCGAGCAGGTCATGTAGCCTGGGATACCATGACTGCCACAGGTTTAGCATTGCCGGCAGTTATTGGGGGAGCCATCAGTGGGTATTTGTGTCCAGACAGGGCCACACGAGGATTGGCAGTGGGCTGGGGAGGGGCATTGGAGACGCTGATGACAGAGCACACCAGGTATGCATGGGGGCCATGTGTCCTGGCAAATTTGTATTATGAGCTGCATCAGTTTGTGTACCACGGATCAGTGGGTTTGGGCTGCGGCGTGATTCTCTTGCAGGTGTGGGCTTATGAGCACCTTCCCATCACACGACCCATTCATTTCAGAGGCAGAGGACAGGGACGAAGCTTCATGCACTTGTACGACATGATTACTTCCCAGCCTCGGATTGGTAGATTGGAGCATTGGAGGCGCGTCATAGATGACATAGACATGGTCATCTGGAGGCCGTACCTGGGGTGCGAGGAGTGGGAGGACGACGCATTGGAGCTACCATATGTTTTCAGGAGTAGGTATCTGATGGGGCGGACGCCCTATATTCTGGAGAGGCAGTTTGGGCGGATCTAGCGGATGCCACGGGGCTCGGGCATGTATGCCCGTACGGTCAAAGATCAGGTGCAGTTTGGGCCGCTATTATCATATGATCAAGCGGTGACACAGCTAGTAGAGATGATGCCGATGCCATGGGACATGTGGCTAGAGGTAGATGATGCAGGGATGGACGCAGAGTACTCTGCGTATTGGGCAGAGCATCCGTTTCCCAGGTTGACAGATCCGGCAGAGCCACTGGAGGGAGAGGTTGGAGGAGATGATGATGATGGTGGAGGGGATGGAGGTAGGGGCCGGCGGAGGCGGAGGGGAGTGGTGGGAGAGAGGCGAGTAGCACCTCGGAGGGAGGGAGGACAGGAGAGAGCAGCTCCGGTGGTGAGAGGACGGGGTGGACTGCCCCTACAGGTACCAGCAGCACAGGGTCCTAGACAGGGACCGAGACAGGTGCAGGGACAGGGACAGGTATAGGCACAGGTACCTATTCAGGCACCTAGACAGGTGCAGGCAGAGGCACAGGGATAGGCACCTGTAGAGGAGGAGCCACAGGCAGAGGCTGAGGGTGGAGATCCTGAGGAGGATGAGCTGTTGAGGCTGCGAGAGATCTGCCAGGGCCAGGCAGATGAGATTGAGGATTTGGTGCGGGAGAGAGATCACCTCAGGATTAGGGTCAGAGACACAGAGCGGGAGAGGGATCAGGCCATCCAGAGATATACTGAGGCCAAGATAGCTCTGAGGGCAGGGAGGTGGGCAGCAGAGGATGCAGGGGCAGGCCATGCATATGTCTTGCGAGCCGGAGAGGAGATCGCCTACTGGAGGGATCTATACTATGCAGCCATGCCAGCAGATCAGCGGGCTAGGAGCTTCCATAGATCGTCGCGCACAGCGACGGCTACGGGAGGGAGTCGCAGGAGGCAGGCATCCAGCGGTGGGGTCATGGGGCCTCCACCACCACCAGAGAGACAGGGGGATCCTGGGGCGGGACCATCTACAGCTCAGACTCCGTCGAGGCCAGGCGGCTCCGAGGGAGGGAGTTCCTCATAGCTATAGTGGGCTCCCATTGTATCAGTATATGTATCACTTCTTGTATTGTAGACACCTGCGGGTGATTCTTTGTAGCCATATGATTCTTTTGACATCATTGTATCATGACACTTTATATATATATGAGAGATGATTCATTTTTGTGGCAGCTATATGCATGTGTACCCTATGTGATGAGATGCTTCTATGATGTTTATGTTTTATGATATGGATGCTTATATGATGCAATGCAATATATTTTTGTTCTTTTATGTTGTATATGAGATGCATGATGCAAATGTGAATGTATGTAATGCAAATGAATATGATAATGCAAATGATTATTTACATAATGAAAATGTGAGATGTGTTGTATGCAGGATGTGATGCAATTGTGATATCTATATGTATGTATGAAATGCTTATATGTGGTGATGTAGGTGTAACTATATGAACTGCAAATGTTTTTGGTGTGTCATTATACTCAGTCATGTGATAGCGGGCTACGCGGACTCAAGAAGGACAATGGAAGTCAATCAAGAAAGGGGGATGGAAGACAGAAGATATGAACGTGAAAGAGCTTCTTGTGCGTTATCATCATTGAGCTTTATTATGGCAGAATAGGTTATGACAATCGAGGCATTTGTTCGGCCCAGAAAGTCATTGTACCTGTTTGCATGGAGATAAGACATTCACAAACAAGGAATGCCCCAGTTCATACTAGACTCACAGTGTCCTCATACCCTTGGACAAGTCATAGCATTACTAAGAGACAATCCACAGACAGCAAAAACAAATAGGTGACGATACCCCATCCTCGCCTTTCTAGTCAAAGACATCCTGGAGATAGAATCTCTAGTCAAAGACATCCTGGAAAAGCTAAAAGACATGTCACCAAAAAGATAAAATCAAAAGAAAACCAAGACTCGACACCAACATCTACTGTAGTCCTCAAGTTTAGTGTCTCTTGTCACTTGTATAAGTCGAATTTTGATTGTGGTCACAATGTTCACTTTCACAAAAAGGATAGATAGCACTGAACCATATGTTGTCTGAGTCTGTTGAAAGATTTGATTTTGTTGAAGCTCATTGTTGCTGCTGTGTCTCATCTGAAACTGACTGAATCCATGAAACTGATACTTTATTGCGGAGAAGACGAAACTTTATTGCAGACTGGCGATGCAGATGTTGCTTTATTGCGGATTGTGCGCGGATAGACTGAAGGAATCTAGAAGAAACTGTACTCCTCGAAACATGTGATGTTCTCAGTTCCACACCCATTACTAGACGTAGGATTGGCCGTAGTCACAGATAGGATCTGATTTTATTATGGATGGCAAGGGAGTGAAAAGGGAGGGTTATGGATGGCTAACCAATTCTTAGGTAGATCAATAACAAGCCATGATGGGAATGGGTAAGTTTATTATGGATGGATAGGTTGTGAGTGTGTGCAAAGTGAAAGGATGAAAGTGAATCCTGAAGGAGGGAGGAGCAATGTCTCTACGCATGGCGCTGGTGACCCAGTTTTCACCATGGTACTTGCCCAGGGCGCCACCGAAGTGGTTTTCACCGTTGGACGAAATTATTTCTCTTTACTTTTTTTTGATTTTTCAATTTTTTTGTTGTCACAAGGCGCCTGTTTGCCAGGTTTTCACCAAGTGACGATTTTTTTTGTTTTATAATTTTTTTGTATTTTTGAAATTTTTTGATTTTTTTTTGTATTTTTGCATTAGGATATTCCAAAGAGCTTATGTGTAGAATCTGCGAAGGTGCATGCTGTTGATAGGATCCTCCAAGGGTTCACCTTCTGTAGTTGAGAGCTGATATGCCCCAGATCCATATACCGCTGTTATGATGTAAGGACCAAGCCAGTTTGGTTCGAACTTGCCCTTTTTATCTCTGTCTTGCTAATTTTTGGGGTTCTCTCTGAGTACTAAGTCACCTACCTCAAATGTGCGAGGCTTAACTTTGTGATTGTAGCTACGACTCATTCGTTGTTGGTAAGCCTTGAGATGGTTAAAAGCAGTGTGCCTTCGTTCCTCCAGCAGTTCTAGTTCTTGTAAGCGAGAGACCCTGTAGTCTTCATCGTTGATTATGTTTCTCAAGGAGACCCGTAAAGAAGGTAACTCGACCTCAATAGGCAAGATGGCTTCAGCGCCGTAGACAAGTGAGTAGGGTGTAGCTCCTGTAGGTGTGCGGACACTGGTACGATAGGCCCAAAGTGCGGGATTGAGTTGGACATGCCAGTTACGGCCAGCATCGTCGACTGTCTTTTTAAGGATTTTGAGAATTGTTTTATTAGACGCCTCAGCTTGGCCATTACCTTGGGGATAGTATGGTGTGGAGAAACGTTGAGAGATATGGAAGCGCTCACAGAGTTCATGAACATCCTGATTTTTGAAGGGATGCCCGTTATCAGTAATAATGGAAGTAGGAATCCCGTATCGGCAAATGATGTAGTTCAAGATGAAGGTAGCGATTTGTTTCCCAGTAACTTGTGTGAGAGGCACAGCTTCAATCCACTTTGTAAAATACTCTGTGGCTGTAATAATGAATTTATGACCGTTGGAAGAAGGAGGGTGAATCTTGCCTATGAGATCGAGTCCCCACTGACAAAAGGGCCAAGGAGATGCAAGTGGTTGTAGTTCCTGTGCTGGTGCATGTATGAGGTCTCCATGAATTTGACACTGCTTACACTTCTTGACAAACTGATATGCATCTTTTTCCATAGTAGGCCAGTAGTATCCAGTCCTGATCAGTTTCTTGGCCAAGGTAGGACCACTAGTATGCGGACCACATATCCCTTCATGCACTTCTCGTAATGCAATCTGAGCTTCGTCACTCTCTAAACATCTCAGAAGGGTGCCATCTAGACCTCATCGGTATAGGATATCAGCTAGGATAACGTATCGAGAGGATTGGCGAATGAAAGTGCGACGTTGATTGTTCGATAGATCGGGAGGTAAGATATTGTCGCGAAGGTATGTGAATATGGAACCATATAACTGGGATTCAGGACCAACAACACATATCATTTCTGTAGGAGTAATCTCATATGACGGAATCAGCAGGTTGTCTACCAGGAATTCATAGCAGATCTCATTTTGCGGTAGATCAATGAGCGAAGCAATTGTAGCCATGGCATTAGCAGCACGATTTTGTTCTCTTGGTATCTGCTCAAACTCTATCTTTGCAAAGTGTTGTTTCAGATCATCTACCAGTTGTTTGTAAGGCATTAGCTTTTCATCTTTTGTTTGATAATCATCAGTTACTTGACGGATGACCAGTTGAGAATCCCCAAAAACATGAAGCTCTTGGATCTTCCACTGAACTGCAATTCTTAGCCCAGTTGTTAATGCCTCGTATTCCGCTATATTGTTGGTGCAAGGAAATGATAAGCGGTATGACTTTGGTATAGAATCACCTTGAGGAGTTATAAAGAGTATACCCGCTCCTGCCCCATGCTGTGTGTATGAGCCGTCAAAGTATAGTTGCCATGGCTTTGCAGGTGATATTGTTAGAATGGACTCATCTGGAAATTCTGACTATAGAGGAACATCATCTATCATGGGAGCATCTGCCAATTGATCTGCAATTGCTTGTCCTTTTATAGCTTTTCTGTCCACGTATTCAATGTCGAATTCACTCAAGATCATTACCCACTTGGCTAGCCGCCCAGTAAGTGTAGCTTTGTTGAGAAGATATTTTAGTGGATCAATTCTGGCAATCAACTTAGTCTTGTGAGTGAGCATATAATGTCGTAATTTTTGTGAAGCGAAGACCACAGCGAGACATGCACGTTCGATTGGAGTGTAGTTTAGCTCATATCCCACCAATGTGCGACTAATATAGTAGACTGCTTTTTCCTTGCCGTCAGGTATTTGCTGTGCTAGGAGTGCCCCCAGTGCTGTTGGAGTAGCTGATATGTAAAGTAGCAATGGTTGATCTGGAATTGGTGGCATCAAAACTGGCGGGTTCAAAAGATAGTCTTTAAGGGCCTGAAAATCCTGTTGACAGTTCTCATCCCATTTGAACTTGATGTTTTTGTGTAGCAGGTGCTGGAAAGGATTACACTTATCTGCAAGTTGTGCTATGAATCTTCGTATGGACTGGAGTCTCCCTTGTAAAGACCGAAGTTGACTGATATTCTTGGGTGGCGGCATGTCCAAGATAGCCTTGACTTTTGCTGGATCAGCTTCTATTCCTCTTTTAGACACAATGAATCCTAGGAGCTTCCCGGAGGTTACTCCAAAGACACATTTCTTTGGATTTAGTCTTACCTTGTATTTTTCCAGCCGATCAAAAGTAACTGAAAGTATGTCCAAGTGTGTATTTCTGTCTATTGATTTAACCAAAAGATCATCGACATAATCTTCCACGGTTATGTGCATGAGATCATGGAAGATAGTAGTCATAGCTCGTTGATACGTGGCACCTGCATTTTTCAGCCCAAAGGGCATGACATTCCAGCAGAAGGTTCCCCATGGACAAGTGAATGATGTTTTATGTTGATCTTCAGGCGCTATCCTGATTTGATTATATCCAGAAAATCCGTCCATTAAGGATAACATCTCATGGCCTGCTGTGAGATCAACAATTAAATCAATGTTTGGTAATGGGAAATCATCCTTTGGACAAGCCTTGTTGATATCCCTGAAGTCTGTACATATTCGGATGCTGCGATCTGGTTTGCTAACAGGTACTAAGTTGGAAATCCATTCGGGATAATCAATTGGACGTATGAATCCGACATCCAGTAATTTCTCCAGCTCTGCCTTGACTAATAATGCCAGTTGTGGATGCATTTTCCTCAATTTCTGCTTTACTGGTTTTGCCCCCGGTTTGACTGTTAAATGATGCATTACTAAATCCGAGTCTAGTCCAGGCATATCAGCATAAGACCATGCGAAGTTGACTTGTCGTTCCTTAAAGAAGCTTATGAATCTTGCTTTCTCGGCCTCTGTCAATGATTGAGCCAAAAATATGTTATGTGGAACCTCTGTTGTACCAATGTTTGTCTTTATAGTCTCCTCTACCAACATGGATGATTTTTCCTCGTATGATGCTGGGAGAATGTCGAGCCTTCCATCTTCGGGTGCCTCAGAGAGGTTTTCACCCTCAGATACGTCCTTTCTTTTTACTTTTTTAGAGTCAGATAGCGCCACAGTGTGGTTTTCACCATAAGACCCTTGTTTTGTTTTTATTTTCACATTTTTACGACTAGAAGGCCCGACACCCTCACCAAAGTATGCCATGCTATTTAGCTCTATGGCGTATCCTGCTTTATGGTCTCCAAGAGGAAGATCATCGTGAATGCCAAGATAATCGACAATAGCTTCGTCATTTTGAAATGTATCAAACTGTGCTGGTCCGTCATGATCCCAGTCAATGAGTTGGGGGTGAACGAGGGGAAGGTCTTTAGTGTTTTTAGAGTCCGCAAGGCTAATAGTGAAGATGTGGTTATATTCAGGTATGTCCAGATAGTCATCGAGGTCGTCAATGGCACTCTCCTCATCAGTTTCGATCGTGAGTGAGTCCAAATTATCATCACTAGTAGCACCCTCAGGGACAGGTGTCCTCATCCTATGTGATCTTGACCTAGGGCCTTGAAACGTCAACTGTGCGGGATCCTTATGGGTTGGTTCTTGACCAACTCTGAATTTCTTGTAAAACTCCTCCTCCTCTGTAGGTTCCTCTGGCTCTCTAAATGTCTCGTTGAGCTCATAGTCGCTGGAGGATTTGTCTGAACCCCATTCCCATTCATTGGAATCTGTAGAATAGTCATCTTCTTGTTGAACTTCAGCCACTTTGACTCGCCATATCTGTTTTGTTCTTTTATTGTGAATCTTGGGATTTAGAAAACCAAGCCCCTTGGAGCGTTCCCTTCTTGTAGTTAGCTCAGGTTGTAAAGGCTCCATGACACCTTCTTTGCGTAGTCCAAGAGGACTTTTTCCATCATACCCGAATCTTTGCAGAATTTTGAAACCTTTGCCATAGTTCTCACAGGGTATTATAATTTGATCATGTGTATCCTCTTCAGCGTCCTTATATAGCATTTTATATAAATTTTCTTCCTCTAGTTCGCCCCATTTTTGAAAGATGGTAGGATCCCATTTGAGTAGCATGAGGGAGATTTGCTTATTAGGATGTGGCCTCCCATATTCCTTGGGGGAGTTCCTGACTTGTCGTAAGAACATTGTTTGATTCAAAGTGTATTCTCCCATGCCTTTGTCTTGAAACTTGGCTCTAAGTTCACCTTGTTTGGATGTCGAGGGCTTTAATGACTCAGGATCAATATATGCTGAAGAAGGAGTAGCCTCACGATTGCTGGGAATGATAGTCTCAGTATGTGATCTCAAGTTATTGCAATATATGAATGGATTTGGATCACCATTGACCGTTACCTCGACTCCATTATGAGGAAACTTAATGCATTGGTGGTATGTTGATGGGACTGCCCTCATTTCATGAATCCACGGACGTCCTAGCAATATGTTATACGTGAGGTCTAGATCCAGGACTTGACAAACCACGTCCTTTGTGACTGGTCCTATTCTTAGTGGTAAGATGACTGTGCCCTTGGACGAACGCTCTTCATCATCATAAGCCTTAATAGTGATTTGGTTTGTAGAATTCACAGCTTTGTCAGAATATCCCAATTGTCTGATGGTGCTCAATGTACAAATATTAAGACCTGCTCCTCCATCTATCAGGACTCGTTTTATTCGGTGTTTATGTATGAAGGCTTCAATGTGTAGAGGTGCATTATGAGGCTGACTTATGGAGGCATCATCGGCTTCTGTGAATGTGAGGGAGTGTGGAACAGATAAGTATCCCACCATGGCTTGAAACTGGTCCACGTTCATATCAGTAGGGACAGCAGTATCTCTCAAGGTTTTATCAAGGATAGCTTTATGTGCAGGAGATATACGTAAGAGCTCAAGAATAGAGATGAGTGCGGGTGTTTTCCCTAATTGCTCTACAAGGTCGTACTCAGGCTTGGTTGATGAAAGATTGGTATTCTTAGTGGAGGTACCTGGCAATGTAATCTTACCTCGACGGGTTGTAACATGACATTCAGAGGTAGATTCGGACGAAGATCCTACACCTTTTAGGACAATTTTGGGTCTTTGAGAAGGATTCTCAGGATTTTTGTTTTTGATAGTAATGGTAGAAATATGATTGTCCATTGAGATGTGATTAATAGTGGAATCATAATTGTAAGATGTTCTAGTGTAATTGGCTTGATCATCTGTGACTTTGCCTTTTCCTTTGTCATGTTTTGGGAATGGTTCCTTAAACACCTCATGCTCTTGGTTAGATGAATGTCCCTCAATCTCAATGTCTCCTCTGTCAATGAGATCTTGTACAATGTTTTTCAATCGATGGCAATTACTTGTCTTATGACCCTTGCTCTTATGAAATTCGCAAAATTCATCATCATTCCACCAATTCGGTTTTACCTTTGGTTCATATGGAGGAAAATCTGGGACCGTAATTACTTTGTTTGCTACAAGTTTTTTGAATACTGATTCAAGTGGTTCTCCCAATGGAGTATACTTCCTTCGTGGTTTAGCAGCCATTTGATTGTTCACTTGATTGTTGGTAGAATTTGAACCAGAAAAGACGAACTTTGGTCTCACTGTATTGGCATCAACAACACCATCATTAACCGTGTTCTTGTTCTTGTTCCAAAATTTTGGTTTGTCCTTTCCTTTGAAGTCCTCTTTGTTTTCTTTGAATAGCTTGATAACTCCTTGTTCAATTAAGACTTTTTCTATTGCTAGGCCCTTTTCAATAACGTCCTTGAATGTAGACAAACAAGCTTTTCTGAGATCATAGCCAATAGCTTTATTAACGTTTTGTGTGAACATCTCCACCATCTGTTTTTGCAGGATTTCACAAGAGCATCGGCTAGCTAGGTTTCTCCATCTCTGTAAAAATGTTGCGAAAGATTCTCCTTCCTTTTGTTTAGTATTGCACAAGGTAGTAACTGAGACATCTGTTTCAATGTTGTAAGAGAAATGCTGAATGAATGCCTCTGCTAAGTCGCCCCATGACTTAATACCGGGAGGTAATTGAGAAAACCATTCCATAGCTTGATCGCCTAAGCTCTGTGGGAACAACCTCATCAAGTATGTTTCTTCTGCCGCTACTTCAATGCAAGCTGTGAAGAATTGTCTTATATGTGCCTTGGGGTCTCCTCTCCCTCTATATTTGTCAAATTTTGGTGTTACAAAGTGCGGAGGAAACGGAGGCATTGGAATGCTCTTATCGAAGGGATAAGGGCATATATCTCTCATAGTATATGTGGGTTTTGGTGTGCCCATGTCTTCCACTTTCTTTTGTAGATCTCTAATTTGTTGCTCCAAATTATTTTTGGGAGGAGATGGATTTCTTGTAGCATATCCCATGTTTGAAACACCCATTTGAGGAGGAGCTTGCTGCATATATGGATGATACTAATTGTAGACATGTCCATATGGAGGTCTATATTGTTGCGACATATATGGAGCACTTGGCATAACTTCTTGTTGAGGGACTCCATATCTGTTTTGTGTGTATAAACCATATTCAACAGGTCTTTCATTTTCCATTGTGTTGCCCCCAATTTTGACATGAGGTCTCCTTGTGTCAAAATTTTGAGGATGTCCTTGAGTATCCACTTGTCTTGATTGATCCATACCTTGAGCATGTGTTTGAGCATAAGGTCTCCATGATGGTCTTTGAATGTAAGTATCATATGTTTGAGCTTGTGTATGTGGTATTGCTGGTTTTTGAAGCAAAACTGATGGTGACTCCAGCATCATATTATTTGGTCCTCCACTATTTGGTCTCCTTTGATCCATGTTAGGTTGAGTTTGTTGTGAAGGTCTACTTTCCATAAGTTGAGATAAGTCAAAATCATGCGGTATTTTGGCTCCACTTTGTGCCATCATGTTTAGAAAATATTGACGATCTCTCCTCATTATCTCTTCAACCAATCTATTGAATTGAGGGTCCATTATAGATTCTTGTATGTCTGCTGATAGTATTGAAGAATTGTCCACTGTGTCATTGTGTGTAGCATTGTTTATAGTGTTTGCGCTTTCCACATTTGGATTGTGTCTATAAACATTCATGTCTGGTAATGTAGTGTGCTCAGGATTGTAGAATAGATCATTGTCATACTCATAAGAACTCATGTTTACAGATTCTTGAGCTTCTTTAGCTATTCTCCTAGATTTTTGAAGGCGGGTTTCAACCATGAACTAGGTGTTAGACCAATATGTGAGAGACTGGACGAAAATGACAAGAGTATGGAAGACCAAGAGTTGTATGGAGTGTAAATGAATCTTGAGGTGTACTTGCAATGTCCAAAGTGTAAGACCAAGTATGTAAGTAGTAGAGTAGGTGTGACTTCCAAAGAGAGGATAGTTTCTCTTGATGAGGTAAGCTGACCTTGACTCTAAGTAAGACCAAATGAGACCCAAAGGTAAGAAACCTTGATGAGGGACCACTCAGCAAAGTGTAGTTGTATGTAGTGTGTTGACCAAGTATGATGAGGACAAACAAGTGACCTTTTGACTCAAGTTTAAACAATTGTGAATGTAAAATGAGGTATGAAGCAATGATGGACTGTGTGAGACCTTAGAACAGGCTGAATGCTAGATTAAACCTGAAGAGACAACCTAAGAAGCTCAAGTATGCCGAAACTGATTTTCTTTGTTTGCTTGACTGTTAAAGTTTTCAAATCCTGACACAGACGCCTCTGTATACTTCACAGACGCGGTTTTAAGACACAGACGCTACTCTGTTTGATGGAGACGCTGTTAAAAACACAGACGCTATTCTGTACTTCACAGATGTGCTTATCCGACACAGACGCGGTTTGAACAGACACAGACGCGTTTATGTAACCTTAGTGCAATTTTTCCTATCTGTAAAGTTGTTTTGTTGTGACCAAATCTGATTTTTCGACTGTTTTTCGTGACAAGAGGACACAGTGTTGATGACTCAATGTTTGCAGACTGTTTAGACTCCAAAAAGTGTGTTGTTTGATGTAAAAAGTTTTTGCATACACTTGAAGACACAAAAGACACAATGTTTTGTTGTTTTGTCTTGAATGTTTGAGTGTTTAGCATAAGACAAGCACAAATCTTAGGGCTGGCCAAGACAATAGTTGTTGATCCCGCATAGGGTTTTACCCCCGAGGCTACGCTATTCAGAGCGGATACTTAGATGCTTGACCTCACTGGCTCCACCCTCGACACTCACTTCTCGGGTCATCCAAGCATCAGTCCCCATGAAAACTCCCCATGGCAAACTTTGTATCTCTACTAAGAACCGTATGTGTGTGGGCCGCTACCAGAGGTCCGACCTCCTGCCTCAACAACTAGAAGGATTTGGGCATCTAAAACAAAGAGGTGCTAGTAAGGGCATCCGCTCGTGTGGCAATAAATGCGGCACTTTCAGCTCTGTAAATATAGAAGGCTTCCAGCCGGTAGGGGTTACGCCCTACAAATGATCAAATAAATTTGATCAAACGGGTTTATGGGGAGACATAGTGTCGGTATGAACTAATCAGCACACGTTATCCATAGTTTTCACCATGAATACATTTGATTATAGTGGTTTGGATGAGGTGGGTTTTCCTCGCTACCACTTGGGTCGTTCTCTTCTCACTAGTAGTCCTAATGACCACACGGGAAGACAGGCCCTCTAAAGAGTAAACAAAAAGAGCCTATTGCTCAAGACACAAAAGACAATGATTCAATTTTAGTGCACCAATTGAAGTGTTTGCTAAGCTATGAAACAAGGCACACAATAAAAAATTACAAAACCCTAGCTAAGGCCCTGCAACAAAATTGTTAGTAGTTTGGGTTGTTTCAAATGATAACCCCTTCCTGCAAGCACACAAGTTAGGTAAATTTTAAAAAACCCAAAAAGACTTTGTGAAAAGGGGCCTTCAACAAAACGTATTTAGCCTCCAAAGCAAGCTGCACACAACCAGGTTAGCTAGATCTGCAAGGGTTAGCCGAAAATAAACCAGATCTGAAACTCTAAGTACAAAATCCGAAAACCCAAATCGAAGGAACTTGAAAAAGTTGCAAAACAGAAAGCACAGACGCCTTTATACCAGACACAGACGTGTCTGAACTACATAGACGCGGTTCTGTAGTTCACAGACGCGATCAGAGACCACAGACGCCTCTCCCTAACGCAGACGCGATAAGATCAGTCATAGACACGGTTAAAATTCTCAGACGCAATTCCAGAAACCTGCAAAAATAAAAATTGGCAAAAACACAGGCGCGATTCACGACATCACAGACGCTTCTGAAACACAAAAACGCGATCCAAACACTCGCAGACGCGGAAAAAAACTAAAATGTCGTCGAAATCGTCCGATCTGCAACTTCAAAAATGCAAAATCTGCAACAAAAATGTTAAATGCAAAAGGGACAAGAGTCCCACCGGGCGTGCCAAAATGTGTATGGTGAAAATGGATAACAAATAACAACAATATTGAAAGACTAAATGAATTCAACCACCAAACCCTAGCCTAATAATGAACAAAGATCCACCATAACATATGAAGATAACCTAAGACAATGCAAATAACTCAAAATCACAAAGATTATACCATCACATGTCCAATAGGGTTTTGATCTCCATTCTTCCTATCTCCATTGATCTTGCTTGATATATTTGCTCTCAGATTTTTATATGCACAAGAGCTCAACAAAGAACGGAATGTGGTTGCAAGTGGAATTGTAGTGTAGCCAAGTACTCCAAAATCAGTCATTAGCATGTGTCATTAGTCATTAGGGTTTGACAATGAAGAAAGCATCTCCTTAAATAGAAGACACAATAAGAAATGGAGGGTTAAGATTGAGAGGTGTAAAAAGAGAGGTTGGCTAGGATTAGAGGGTAGGTAGAGGAAATAATAAAATAATGAAAGAGGTAGGTAGTGTATGAATTAAGAGATGAATGACATGTGTCATGTGTAGAAAAGGATAATGAATTAATTAAATAAATAAAGATTTATTTAATTAATAGAAGAAGTGGGACAATTAAATAAATAAAATATTTATTTAATTTAGGAAAGGGGTAATTTAAATAAATAAATGTATTTATTTAAATGAGAAATAAGGCTAGAAGAGGATAAATGAATTAATTAAATAAATAAAGATTTATTTAATTAATAGAAGAATTAGGCTTAGATAATTAAATAAGTAAAATATTTATTTAATTAGACATGACAATTTTGAGTGTCTACATTTTTTGGTCCTTCAGATTTTCTAACCCATCTCTTGGTGTGATCCTATTGTATTTCATCTACCTTATGCTTTCCTTTCTCATTTGATTGATTGTTGCTAACTGGTTGAGTCTTTCTTCTATAGTACTTAGCAATATGACCTATTTTGTTGCATGCATAACATGTAACATTGTTCTTTTGAATTGCTTTGACATATCCAGTGTCATTCCTTGATCTACAATGATTAGACAACTTTCCAAACTTTCCACATGCATGACATTTAACATTCATTCTGTTGTCTTTTGACTTATGACCATATTTATTGCAATTTGTGCATTGACCGGGAACAAAATTGTAGTTTTGATTTTCTCTATGTTTACATTGTTTAACCATATGCCCAAATTTGTTGCAAACAAAACATATACCATTGAATTTATAAGCATTAGATTGCCTTACCGATTTCCTTTGTTCTGATGAGTTCTGCACACCGGTTGTCTGATCTATAGTACACGAGCTTTCACCTTGTACAAATCCAAGTCCTCTAGAATCATAACTTTGCCTTTGTCTTTTCAATAAGTCATCCAGTTGTGCAACACTAATCCTAAAATTTTCTTTGTACTGACTTGCAGTAGTTAGATCATCTCTCAGAGATATTACTTGTCTTTCAAATTCTTGTTCATTATTATGGGATTGCACCAAACTAGTTTTCAACATATCATTCTCATGAGCCAATCTGTCACATTCCTCAAATTTGTTCTTCAGAGATGTAGCAAGATTTTCTTCTTTCTTCTTTCTATCCTCAATATCCTTTGACATCCTCATAGTTAGGTCTTGCATTTCATTTTGCATGAGCATGTTTTCTTGACTCAGTGTCTGACAATGTTCCTTGAGTGCATTATCATCATCCTGTTTTTACAAAAGTTCCTTTATCCTAGCTTGTGTTGATGATAACCTTTGTTGCAGGACAAGAATGAATTCATTTGCAGAATTCAAATCATCTTGCAGTTTCAAGTTCTTCATCCTTTCAACATCATAATCCTCAAGAGCCATCTCAAGTTGCTTCTCCATAGCCATGCCTAAAGATTCCAGTTTCAAGATCTTCCTCAAGCTATTAAACTTCTTCTGAGGTACCAGGCTTTGATACCAATTGTTGGGATCCAAGAACACTGAGAGTGGGGGTGAATCAGTGTTGTGTCGGTAAGATAAGATTTTATGCTTTTACACCATACACATATAAACTGGTAAATGAATAAACATATAACTTGAACCAAATAAACCATCCACATGAATGAACACCACAACACACATAATTTATACATGGAAAAACTCAAAGAGGAAAAACCATGGTGGGATTTGTGACCCACAATATCAATTCAATAGCCATATGAAAGATATTACATAAAGAGGGGGCTTGCACATGCAGGAAGGCACACTTCCTAGTGCACACTGCTCATCACTAAAGAATCTCACTGACTACGAGCTTTTACTGGAGGAAAACAATAAAAATGAACTCACACAATGCATCTCTTATGCCAAAAAGAGTTCCAGTTATAGCTCTGCTCTGTACCGGTTCATAAACCCTAAACACTTCTACCAATATCTCCTTCCCTCCAAGAATATCTTACAAAACATCTACAGATCATTGCATGAAATAAAATTCGCATACAAATGATCTTCGCATTCCACAATCCTATTCTATGATAATACACAATATCATCCACATATTTTACTCTTACATAATTACTTGTCATAATGACCTAACACATTGACCTATATACCCTTTACAAACAATATGCCTTATGTCGGCTTACAATACAAAAGATATACAATGTTGGCCTTATACAATAATTTCAAAATGATTTTCTAAATAAATCTTCCTTCATGTCGGCTTCCTTGGAGTGCCGGATGCCGGTGCCATTATCGGTGTCGGTGTTGGATGTAACACTGGATGCTCAATGTCAGTGTCTCCCTATGAATGCCTCCTAATGCCGGTATATGACTCCAATCTAATCTTGTTGCCATCAATGACAAAAAAATTATTCTAATGAGTGTCAATTCCCAACACAATCTTGCAGGGCTAACAATTTGTGCAAGGCATCCATTCTCTCTTTTCAAAGATCATATTCTGAAACTACTAACTTGTGTAGTGTGGGATGTTTGTCGAAGAAATTTTGATTTTGAAACAAACTATTTTTATTTTAGCTTAAATCACACTTCGATTTGGTTCTTAAAAAGAACAAGTGTTTGATTTGCTTGGTGAATTTGCACAAAATTTTGTTTTAGTAGATCCTATCAAAATAATAACAAAAGTATCCTCTCCCCTTGCCATCAGGACCTTGAGTGTAAGAAAAAATGTTATTAACCTTAGAGGGCCTGCATCCTAAGAAGTCATTAGGGTCGTCCAAGAGGGAATGACCTAAGCGGTGCTTTCAATTTGATCCACTATATAAATTGGCCAGAGGGTGAAAGCCTTCCGCTTCTTGGTGTTTAGCCATTCCGCCAACTCCTTACATATGCACACTTGTCTAAGACATATTAGACCTTACAATGACAGGGGGAGCCTTGTCCGAGGGTGGGGAAACCTGATGCTCAAATGGACATTAAGTCCCCAAATTCTTACTAAACACCTTACTTAGAAGCCTACCCTTATTTTTCTTGGTGTGGAGATTTTAGTGCAAGTGGATAGCTGGTTATCCCTCCCAAGATACTAACCATATGTATTTCTTTGAGATGAGATATAAATTTTTGGTGTTTTATAGGCTATTTATAGTTTTTTGAAAAAAGGGTGATTGTGTTATGTGTTTAGGCTTGGGGTCCCCAACTAATCCTCTCTTGCAAAGCCAATATTTTTAAACACTCCTTAAGGTGTTGAACATTCAAGGTGAAGAAATACCAAGTTGTGGGATGGATCATTTGCATTGTAAACCAATTGACTATAGGCTTTTTTATTCAAGTATTTTTTATTGTGTTGAGACGAGTGAAAAACTGGCCTTGAGGGGCTATTGAACATACACATCATGTTTACACTATTACCTTTCAAACATTTAAATATTGTGTTCTTGAGCTTTAGTTCTTTCTTGTTACAATTGGTCACAACAAACAAGGAAATTCAATCATAGTTTTCAAAGATTAACCTAACTTGTCATAGTATCAGAACTTTGCACATTTGATCAGTGATCCTACATTTGAGAACATTACACTTCAATGACATAGAAATATATATCTTGTTTTGTTGGCATCATCTTTCCAATTATGATCTTTTAGGATTTGATTCATTAGTCCTTGCATATCTAGAGTCACTCCATTAGTCATATCCATCTACATATCTATTAGTAGTCATCCCAATTTGCAGTCACATTATTTCTTAAACAAAACTATTAGCTTGTATCTAGGTTACTCTCCTTGGCCTTAAATCAAACATTAGTTTTCATATCACCTTTAGTGCTTGAGGTTTATCATACTTGAGTCAGGAATCATATCAATGTCTTAGAATAGGGAAAGTTTCTTGGAATTCATCATCTCCTACCTTAGCATACCCTCCTTTAATCATTGTCCTTGTATCTATTTATCATAACACAAGTTAATCTTGCCTACATAATCATTTTTAGACCTAGGGTTACCTTCATGTCACTTTCAATTTGCCATCATCTAAGTCAGCTTGAAACCTCATAGTGGTCTTCATAATCAATCAATTACCTATTTTGTCGTATAGGTCAAAGATCAAAATTATCGATAATGCTACCTAAGACTAGATATCAATTGAGAATTGAATAATTGCAAAAAGATCATGAAAGGGACTTGGAACAAATAAGAAAACATTGTGAGCCACTTGATGAAGAGGAAGAACATGTTGAGATTCTAGAGGATCAAGAAAATGAAATGAAAATGATAGTACAAGTAGTAGTAGTAGAAGTAATAGTGGTGAGGAGGTAGATCGAGTAGATGTGGAACAAGCACTTAGAAAAAATATTTCTCAAATTGTTCAAGAAAGTGGCAAAAATTAATCCAAAACCTTATTTCAAAGCCATGGTTGATGACATATTAAAAATGCCACTTGATTTTGATGCATCCTTACTCACAAATGGAAAAGATGGATCTAATAAGTCTAAAATCTCAAAAACTCGCAATGAGGAGAAAGTAAAGGATCATAGACCTTTTTATTTAAGATCCGATTACTAGAGTTCTACATAGACTTCAAAACCAACACCCACATATGATCCCATTTTGAATGAGCTTAGAGAACCATTATATGAATTGGATACTATTAAGTAATAAAACTACATTGATTGCAAGTTTTTCATTGACAATATATGTCCTTATCATTTTGATCCTAGATTTCTAATACTACCTTTCCTTATTAATTGGAAGATACCTAAGCTTGATAAGTATAGAGGGAAAGGTGATTGATCCTAAAGATAATTTGAGATAATTCTATGTTGCAACTTTGGAATTCACTATCGAAGAAACTTACCTCATGAGATTGTTCTCTCATAGTCTTGGGGGTGGTGCCATGGAATGGTTTTCAAAATTACCTCTTACTATTAAGTCATTTCAAGAATTGGCATATTTGTTTATCTCACACTATGCATACAATTGTGAACATGAAGTGACTATGTGAGATCTTTGAACTATACAAAGCAAAGACAAGGAGAGTCTTTTGTTTCATTTTAACAGAGATGGAGACATTTGACTAAAAGAACACCATAAAAAATCCTTAATAAGAAACTTGTTGATCTTTTCTATCGTAATTTTACCATAGAACTTGGAAAGAAACTTCATCTCAAATGTGTAGACTCATTTGAGGAAGTGATCAAAATGGGAGTTTGAATTGAACAAACTATTATAGATGATGGAGTTATTAAGATATACAACAAATATTATAAAGGAAGTTCTAGTACAAACAATAATAATAAGATAGCTTTTTGGGCTAAGAACAAAAATATTGTTAATTATGGAGTTGTTGATTCTAAAGTTTCTAAGACAGTCTATAATCTTGAAGGTTCTTCTTCAAATAAGGGCAAAGAGAAGGAGAGAAATTTTACTAAGAGAGTTTTCACTCCATTGGGATAGTCAAGGAGTCTACAGTAAATGAGCTTCTTGAAAATGATGTTATAACATTGTGAGAGATAAGAGAATATGATCCACAAGTTAAGCCTTCATGGTGGAACAAAGATTATTTTTGTGGTTATTACATACATAAGGGGCATTAGATAAACAACTGCAATAAGCTTCAACACGTGATACAAGATCTTCTTAATGAGGGTAAAATTTCATTTTATGGATATACTCCTGCTAACTTTGACCATGAGGTATTTAAGAATCCCTTTCCAAAACATGATAAAGCTAAAGAAAAAACCCCTAAATCTAGTTATGGTTTTAACTATAGTAATGCTCTATAAGACTATTGCATAAACCATATTAGTGAATCTGATAATCATGTGAACACCTTTCTAATCAAAGGAAAAGAACCTAAATGTGATGTTGTTACCCATAGAGGCACAGTTATCCTTCAAGGTCCTGGACCTAGTTCTAAACCCACAACCCCAACTTTACAATATAACCTCTTAGAGCATTTAGGAAGAAACCACACAAATTTTCATACTTGAGCTACTTCGTTTATCTCTTGAGCATAAAGACATTCTTGACAAAGTGTTTTGCAATACCATTGTGCCTACCACCTTGCATCTAGATCAATTCCAAGCCATGGTGGGTCATATCACTGCCCCTCATATCCTCACTTTCGATTATCCCTTGAAATATTTATCCATAAAGTTAAGGTTATGTGAGTGTTAATAGATGGGGGAGTAGGTTTCAATATTTGTACCTTGAAAGTATTCAAAGAATTGGGCTTCTCTAAAAATGCAGTGGATAAAAAAAACAAAATCACTATCAAGGCTTATGATGAGGAGGTACGGTCATCTAAGGGATTTGTTACATTAACAATCATGGTTGGTCCTATGGTAAAGGATGTGGTTTGACACGTTCTTGATCACCCCTTAACATATAATAATATTCTTGGACAACCTTGGATACATAAAATGCAAGTTGTTCGTTATACATACCATCAATGTATAAAGTTCCCACATAATGGCACTCAAGTTACTATACCAGAGATCCAAATACCTTCATGTATTACCACAATTTAAATCCTAAGTTTGAATCCACCATTCCTAGCAATCTTGAAGTACCTCCTTCTCAAGCATATGTTGATCCCGAGTCTTTGAAATCATCCACGTCTAGATCTAAAGAGACTGAGATAAAAACAAAAGTTAAAAAACAAGGAGTAGGAGAATATACCATGATTCATGCTCTTTGTATTGGAAAGATACCTTTGTCTCTACAAAATTATGAACAAACACATAAGATGGAAACTAAAAAGGGGAAGTTTTATTTGATAAAATGGAGGAACAAGATAATTTAGAATATCAAGGAATTGGGTAAGAATCACCTAATGTTGTGGCTACTAATACTAAATGCAAATATCCTCTAGAGGTGCAAGCAACTCTTGATATCAATAGTCTTGAGAGTGGTTCCAATGAAGAATCCATTGAAGATATTGCCAATCTTTTTAAGAATTCATATAGCCTTACCATCTCATCCACTCATTCCATTGTTTCTCCTCTCCCAGACTTGGATCCATAGGAATTACAAAAGCCCTTACTAATCAGAGATAAAAATTTAAGATATGAAAAGGAAAATTCAAAAGTTAAAAATAAGAAAAAGTCCTTTAGTATAACTCAAAATCAAAAGCTATTGGACTCTACAGAAGGAAAAATTAGGGATAAAAATCCTATAAAGAAAAAATCACATGAAGTGATCTCCCTTAATGTTAAAATAATTGGGGGAAAAGGTCCCTAAATAACATGTTAAAAGGCATACTTGTTGATCCTAAGTCTCCATCATGTCATGCTACTTTCACTTATTTTTGCACTCATTTTCCTTCATTCCACATTCATTCGCTTCATACATTCGTCCACTTTTGGCAATATGTCATATCAATAGACCTTTTGAAGAAATTCCTCAAAGTGCTTTGCTATCAGAGTTACCCAAATCCCTTTTGTTGATGTGCATATGGGCCTATGTGGCACACACATTAGTAATTATATCTTAGTTTCTTTAGCAAGGAAGGCAAAACATAAAAGCAATTTTGAACCTAACTGGATAGGTCCGTACATTATTACTACTATGTCTAGATCAAGAGCATCTCAACTAGCCACTCCAAAGGGTGAATCACTCGATGATCCAATCAATTGTCATTCACCTTCGCAAATTTATACCTGAGCATTTTAGATAATTTATTTTAAAAGTTCTTGAAAAAAGAAAAGAAAAAAATGAAAAAGGTCCTGAAAAAAGGAAAGAAAAAGTTAAAAAAAGTCCTATAAAAGTGAAAAAAAAAATGAAAAAAGGTCTTGACAAAATGAAAGAAAAAAATCAAGAAAAGAGGAAAGAAAAAGAAAAAAAAATCGCCTTGATGAAACCTAGAAATTAGATGTCTTGTGTGATGGAAAAAATGAAAAGAAATATAAAGTAAAGAGAAATCATTCGCCCTGTAGTGAAAACCTGGAAAACAGTTGCTTTGGGAAAGTACCATGGTGAATACTGGGAAACTGGCACCATGTGTAGTGACTTTTCTCTTTCTTCCTTCAAGATTATGCTTGATATTTCCCATCCATATCCTTCCTATCCCACCATTTCATAATAACCTTTCCATCCTCATCATGTATTGTGAGTTGTTTTTCATTTCTCAGGCAGGCATCTTTTTCCCTGCACACTAAGCTGGGTTGTTTGGTCATATCCTTCAATTCATAGAAGATTGGGATACTTGATATCTCATGGTCAGAGGAACTATTGAATAATTCAATCTTTTCTCCACAATAAAGCATCCAGTTTGCAGATGGTAGCATGTTTTCAAACAAAAAATTAGTGTAGCTTTGGATTTTTTGCAGATGACATTATATTTTCAGATAGACATGTAGTATAGCTTTTGGGTTTCAGCAAAATCATGATACGATCAAATTATAGTTGTGCAGACAGAACAATATTCCTATCAATGTCTTCAAACCAATTCTGACAAGAATTATTATTGCATGAAACATGATGTCTGTTTGTTTGTTTGGTCTTTGATTGCTTCTAGTTTTATCTGTGGTGACATGTTTTTTTCTTTTTTTGGATGTCTCTAACTAGATATTTTATCTCTAGGATCATGTATTTTATTAGAAACGTGAGGATGGGGCATGTTCACTTGTTCACTACATGTGGATTGATCTTTAGTAATATGACAACTTATATTAGGACATTATTGTCTATGATCATCAAGGACGTATGGGTCTCATGTGAATTGGGGCATTTCTTCACTATCTAATGTGTCTTCCTATATGCAACTAGTATGAGTCATTCAAGTCTACTTCATAAATGGATGAGTTCATCCTTTTTCCATAATAAGCTCAATGATGATATAAACACTTTAAACACATAAAAATTTTCATCACTTCCTCTTTCATCATCTTTATTTCTTTTGTCATATTCTTTCCTTTTGTTATTTTCATTCTTTTCATCACTTCTTCATCTCTTTCTCGTCAATTCTTCATTTATCTCATTCATTCCTTATTTTTATTTCATTGCTTCTTGTTATTCTTTTTCATCACTTCCATTATTCTATCATTTCATTTCCTTTGAACATTTCTTTCATCATTTCATCTCCTTTTCATTCTTTTCTACCTTTCATTTCTTTCTTTCATCTTCCCTTCATCATCTCTTCATCATCCTTCTTTTTTTAGAAATCATTCAAATGATTTATCCAACCTATGCATGTCTCTTAATATTTTAATCAGTGGATTTGTCAAAATCAACTTGCTTCTTGAAATCTCATCACCCCTAGATCAATTAATTATTCAATTATTGGATCAACTTATCTTGTGTTAGCATCAATCTCAATTAGCTTAATCAACTTATCAACCTCGGTATACTGATCATTTCTATCAATTGTTCAGTTCTACCTCTTAGTTGTGCATTTTCATCAAATGTGCATCTTAACTTAACCACTCGCACAATATCAATCATGCAATCATCTTCCTATACTCTATTGATAGATCAATCTCTCAAGGGGGAATATAAAATTTACCATAGTAGTCATCACCCTTACCAGGAGATATCTAGGGTAAATATATATTAGTGATAACTGGTGACTGAGAGGGGGAGTTAATCAGTCAAAATAATTTATTCACAATTCAAACTTTCAAAATGACCGGTTTGCAACTATCCTTCCAAATTAACTTAAACGTTGCATTAATCATGAAAGCAGAGAAAATCAAAGAGAAGAAATTTACATACACAAATAAGCATCACATAACACTAGCAATTATACGTGGAAACCCTCAGTTAGAGGGAGAAAACCACAGAGGGGATAACCCACAATCTCTTTTACTATAGTGAAACAGACTGCCCTGTTTAAGAGCTTACAATCAGTTCTTTCTGATAACATCACCCTGTTAGAAGTGACTGGTATCCGGTTAAGAATACCTTAGAACCTGTTCAAGTTCACCTTGCTAGAGGATTTTACAACTTCATTTATGAAGTGACTCGGTTAAGAGATTTTACATAAAGAACCGGTTAAGGTTCACCATGTTAAGGGATTTATAATGCTGCAATTGTTAGATGGAAACTAAGATTCTTGATTTGTCTGATGACACTACCTCTGTCTCATAGATCCACTTTGCATGCCCTGTTCTTCTGATCAGTGTCGGCTTCACCGATTCATACCTATGTCTCGTGCACTCTGTTCTCTACACCCTTTTTATTCACATAGATCTTTTTCACATTAACAACACACAATCAGAATGAAAGATGTGAATATATTAGCCTTTAGATATGGCGCCAAATTTCCCTCCAAAATCCAGATTCAAAAATCTATTATTGTGCCTCAAATTGCTCTCCAAAAATCATTCCGTGAATATCAGTCAAGACAACCATTCATGCCGAAAATCTCACCAATTGAAAAGGGAAGACTACCTGTTCAACTCGATGTTTCTAAGTCTATTGGTTGTGACTCTTGTGATGTCGGTAGTCACCTATGTACCTGTCCAATTCTGCGTAACTGGTTACCTCCTGTATATTGGTCTACTTTCTACTTGGCTGGTTAACCCTTGTATACCAGCCTACTCATTTCTTATCTGATTAACCCCTGTATACCGGTCTACTCACTGCTTAGCCGATTAACCCCTATATATCGGTCTACTCACTACTTAGCTAGTTAACCCCTATATACCAATCTACTCACTGCTTAGCCAGTTAACTCCTATATACCGGTCTACTCACTGCTTATCCATTTAACCCCTATATACTGGTATACTCACTGCCGATAAGAATAAGGACTCTTGTTCTTCACTGGTTACCCTTTGTTCCTTTGCTGATGGACTGCAGATACTTAGAAGCTGATGTTGCCAACAATGACAACCATTTCACCGGTCATACAAAATGCATCATAATGGCAACAAACTCCACCTTTGGCGTTGGTGGAAAACACTGCAAAATAGTCATGTATGTGCCAGTTCTGATATCTTGTTTATGTGCCTCATGTATATACAAACTCCCTCTTTTGACATCAATGGCAAAGAATATACAAAATAATTCATGCAAGTAAAGCAAAAATGTCTTTGAAATTTTCCTTAGCAGCTTGCAAAGAGGATTCCCATGAAGGCTTCACCTATTTCATGGTGTTGAAGTGTCCATGCAAAACTGTAACAAAATCCTCCATATTATATACTGTCTTATAGTCAGGTGCACTTATGAGGCTTTCTACTTCTTTGACATTCCTTTGCATGAAATCAATGATCGGTGCAAGGTAGCACTCTAGCTCTAACAAATTAAGAGCTCGTTTATCCTCTTCCTCTTTTAAATTTTTGATTTCATGAGTTAACTGTTTGATCTTTCCACTAAAGGTCATTGCAGAGCTTGTAAGAGGATCAAAAGAACCTATCAGCTCTTGGATTTCCCTTTGAGTATGAGCTCTTTTATCTTCAAGATCTTTGATTAAATCAGTGAAGCTTGATGACTTGACTAATAATTGGACAATTTTTTGTAGTATAGATTTGACCTCTTCAGTGTTGTTGGAGAGAGCAACTTTGCCAACTGATATGCGTTCCATTAATTTTTCACCTCTCCTTGTTTCATACTGTCTAACTACAACCTTCTCCAGATTGGTTGCTAAATAATTATTCATCTTGGATATTATTACACTATACTTAAGTTTACTTAGGAAATGCATCTCATAGTAGTTTGGGTATGAGACACTTGGGTGTTTGTGCCAACATTGGGATGGTGTGTGTAGGATAATTTCCACCTTTTATGGTCTTATCTTGTTGTTACACTCCACATTCAATGGGTGATCCACCTCATGTGGACTATTATATCATTTCTCCTACCTACCTACACCTATTTCCTACCTACCCTTGTTTCTTATTGAGCCACATGTCATGTTTGTGTGCTCACATATCCCTAGCCTTGCCTATATAAGTAGGCTCATCTATATTGTTTGTACAGTCAATCAATCAACATCTTGTAATGATCTAGTTGATCATATTTTGCATCTTGATAGAATGCAGTTTATTCCTATCATATATTTTGTCTCTCTTATTTTTGCTTTCCATTGCCTCTAGATCTTGGCAAAATCTCACACCTCTAAACCAATTGCTTTGACTATAGTGCATCTCACACCTCTAAACCAATTGCTTTGACTATAGTGCTCAACTGATCAATGATGGGTGCATTGTCATAAAAAAAAGTGTCATGAATGAGATCAGACAAAATAGTCTTTGCAATATTAAGAATTTTGATCTTCTTTTTCTTTTCTCTAAGTTTTGCCTTTTTAGCTTGAAGTTTCAATTTTCTGAAACTTTCATTAATTGTTTATGGGTCATATTCTTAATATCTATTACCGACTCTTCCTCTTCTTCCTCCTCTATTTCCTTTACCTTTTCTTCCGCTATCTCTAACTTCCTCTTCACCGGAGGAGTCTCCTCAACTATTTTCTTACCACCTTCAATTTGACTGGACGAAGAATCTTTTTTCTTCTTATGTTGTTCTGATTCCTTAGTCTCCTCTATTTCCTTCATCTCTTCTTCCTTCTTTTCTGCTTCCTTCTGGTTTTCTTCCTTCTCCTCAGTTTCCTTCTTCTCTGAATCTTCAACAGGTGGTATTGATGAATTTATTACCTTTGGGTTCCCTTCCTCTGCACCTTTTTTTGACAGAAGAGGCTCATTGTCAGTAGGATTTATTGTTACCGAAGTTATATGAGGTTTTCCTTCATAAGGTATATCTTCAATTATGACTTCATCTTCATCGGGATTCTTAGTTTGAGTGGTTCCCTTTACTAGTGAAACATCAATATCAATAGTTTCAATAGTTGATTTCTATTCAACCAGTTTCTCTACATCCTTTGTCAGATTAGGAATATCTGAGACAACATTACCTATGATATCATCAACTATGAAAACATCAAAAGATTTAGTAGAGTCTTTGTCTTTACCTTTCCCTTTGTCAAGCGAAGCTGCACCTTGGTCCTATTTTGTTCCCTTTGTTATTTCTTCTTCAGCTTCCTTTTGTTGGCTCAAAATTGTTTTCCATAAGGCAACACCCTCATCATGCACACCTTGTACATCTCCTATAGCCACTCTCCCTATCATGTTCATTATTTTGACATGTTGAACACATGCTTCTGCCACTATACATGCTTGATTATAATCAAGATCATGTTGCACTTCAATGAGTGCTTTTATCCCGTTCTCTTTCTCAATAGCTAAAGTTGTTTTCCATCTCTCTTCAATTTGATTTTGCAAGTCTGATGGAATTATTTCATATAGTTCACTGGGAGTTCTGCAGAACTTATGCATGTTCCAGATAATTGCTTCTACAATTTTTCTTTTGTCCTCCTTGTTGCAAAGGGGATTATTTATCCCAACACCAAATAAACCTCCATACTCTTTGATCCCATGGACCGATTCATCGACAGTTGGAACTACATTTCTACCACTTCTTCTGACTTCTTTTATTTCCACATTAGATTGGGTGCCAATGTTATCACCCTCCTTTTCATCCTTCTTGGGCTCCTTTTTAGCCTTTGTGTCAACTGTCCCTTCACTCTTTTTCTTTCTTGCATATGTCACTCCTACTAGTCTACCTTTACTCGGGGAAGATGTAGGAGTATCTGAGTCCTTTTCTTTCGTGTATGCTTCTGGCTTCCTGGATGGAGTACTTTAAGGTTTTGCCTTCGGCATTTTCTTCTTTTCTCCTATTTGTTCTTCAACTTTGTTTGATTTGGCCCATGTTTGTTCACTTGTATTGGTGGAAGCAGTTGCACTAGATGCTTCACCTCCATACTTTTTGTCTAGGTATCAATTATTTTCCTTAGTCTCTTTTGTATGATAGGCTCCTCAAGTTCCCTTTTTTTTGGAGCTTGCCTCCTCACCAGTTCTAAATCTCTTTGCTTTTCTGTCTACCAGTTTAGACAGTAACATGTTTTCATATACTTTAGTAGTGTCTGCCTTGACCTTATAACCCGTAACAGGTACCCAAAAGGTTCTAGGTTGAACCGCTTGAATAATGCAACAATTAGTGTCAACAAGAAAACAAATGTTGTCCTTATACTTTTGAACTATACCGGTTGAGATTCTCTCTCTTTTGTGCATTCTGGTTTGGAATTCTTCAAAATAACCCCAAATTGTTTCTCCAAACTTATCACCTAAATCTCTAATAATTTCACCTATCTGAACCATGATAGATTTATCTTCAGACCACACTACATTTCCCTTACCGAGAAAGAAATTTTGTACATAGAAGAATATAAATACCAGTACTGAACCATACTTGAATGATTGCTTCTTGTCCTTCTTAATTTGATCCATGTTCACTAGGAATTGACTTCGGATGATCTCATAGATATCATATGTAGCATCCTCCTTGATGATTCGATAGGCTACATGGATAGCACTGCTTGGCACACTATTCATGCAGCTTGATTGATAGACCCTATAACCCAACATTGCAGAAGCAAACCTCACTTCTGTGTCCTCAATGTGAGTGATTTTCATTTCTCTCTTGTCATATCAGGATTGATTCAACTGAGTGTGGATGATATTGATCTTAGGGTTAGTTCTTCACTAGTTGCGCTAAACCCTATTACTCTTTGGATCACATCCTTTGTGATTTTGATTGGTGCTTCAGCTTCAAGCCATACAAATTGATTATGCACTCTGCTTAGCACATACCTAACCCAATCGACATGAAATTGATCAAGAAAATCAACAGCATTTGACAAAATCCTTGGTCTTCAGATGCAAACATTCTACCTTCAACAATTCATGATCACAGAAATCTTTAAATTCATTTTGAATGAATTTATCTCCAAGTTATTCAAGCTTGCAATGGATGAAGGAGCGAATATCTTCAACTAGTAACACATCGGAGGGCACAAATGATAGGGAACCGGTCATGTTGATCTCTCTAGCCTTCATAGGATGTAGTTTGAACTTGGGTTGTGGTTCCTCAATTGCTTCAACCAACACATGAGTTGACATAGAAGATGTCATGATGAACTTCAAATAATTTTTTTTTTAAAAAACATGGTTTGAATACCTTCTCCTCTAGGATTACCAATCACCACTATCACACTGCTTGATCACTTCGCATAAATAGAGCTAGCAAGATTTTGATCACCTTGGGTCACACGAGAGCTCAAGAATGTTCACAAGAAAGAAAGGTAAATGAAATGTATTGACATTTATTTATTAAGTTTTATCGGCGCTTCAATACAATAACTAGTTTGTACAATTTTGACAGTTTATAACTTAAGTTACACTGATTTACTTCTTACTGGTTGCTTGTTACAGATACTAGTACACAAACAACATTTACAATAACCCTAAAAACATTTACCAAATAAGATATTTAAACAAACTTTTATGCATCTAAACTATGCAGATAGACATAACCTCATATCGGTCGAGGGGATTCAATAATGATCTTACCATATGTGCTCCCCCTGAGCATCGGTATGCTTAGTTTGAAGAGGAACTGTCATCACCAGTGGATGATGAATTAGTTTTAGAAAAAATCTCTCCTTCTTTTCTTTCTTCCTTCTTAGTCCATGTTTTCTTCATTTCATTCCTCACCTTTTCAATTGTTTTCTTTCCTTTCAAGTCATTTTGCCCTTTCTTCTTGCCAAATTGGTTCCTGTCTTCAGAATAGTTATAGGATTGGTTCTTGCATTCTCTAGCTAAGTGACCGATCTTAGAGAAATTGAAACATGCCATACCAGTTGTCTTCCATGGTCCTGCATTGTTTCTCTGACCCATTCTCATTTTGCAATTTTCTGCACCATGACCAAAATTGCCAAAAGTGGAACAAGTGGCATTGAACTAATTACTCTTTCTATTAGAGCCAACCGGTTTGGATGGTGATCTTGATGCATTTGTCCTGAACATACATTCCTTAGCTTTGTTCCCATATTTATTGTATGTGAAGAAATATCCATTAAAGATTCTTCTACTAGATATGTTGCTGGATTGAGATCTACACTCATAAGTAGTGTGTCCATACTTGTGATAGTTACAACAATAGCCATCAAAAGTGAAAGACTTCTTTTGACTGACTAGTTGATGTCTACAGACATCAGACTTATGACCCAGTTTACCACAATAATTGTAAGAAGATTTAAAAAAACTTCATACCTTTCATTCCTGATTTGTACCTTCTATCATCCTTCATCCTCTTGGATTTAGATGACTCTCCAGTTTCAATAGGACCTGTACTGGAGTAACTAAGACCAATTGTCTCCTTTGATCTCCTCCAAGCTTTTAATTGTTAATCCATGTTCTGAGAGCTTTCATTAAATTTTCTCAGCTTTTCATTTCTCTCATTTGCAGCTTTCAACTCATTTTTGAGTTGTTCAATCTCTTTCACCATCTTTTTCTTTTCCTCTACTTTGTCATGTAGATGCTCATGCATGGCTTCATTCTCCTTAGTGAGAATTCAGATTTCTTCATCTTTTTTAATGACGATTGCATCATTTTCTCTTAGGGCTTCTTCAGTAAGCCTTTTAGCTTTTTCAGCTTTTAACAAAACTTCTTCTTCATCTCTTTTTCTTTCATCTACTATCCTACTGGCTTCTAGTATTTCAGTCATCCTCAGGGCCTGACTTTCATGCTCTATTTTTAAATATGTGATTTCTTCAGTCAGCTTCTTGTTCTTTTCCATCAGCTCTGAGACTGCTTCTTCAGATCCACTTTGTTCAGAGAGTTGATCTATAATATCCTGACTCTCATTTAGTTGTAGAGCTAGTTCCTTCCTTTTAGCAAGTGATTTTCTCAGTCTTTCTTTCAGTTGAGCAATCATTTCATTAGCTTCATCAATCTTCTTCTGATACCGGTATTCTTCCATGATCTTTTTCATCAAGTTGTCAAACTTTTCTTCAAAGGACGTAGGCTCTAATACCAATTGTTAGTATTAACCAGTGATTGAGAGGGGGGTGAATCAGTCAAAATAGTTTATTCACAATTCAAACTTTCAAACTGATTGGTCTGCAACTATCCTTCCAAATTAACTTAAACATTGCATTAATCATGAAAGCAGAGTAGATCAAAGAAAAAAGATTTGCATGCACAAATAAACATCACATAACACTAGCAATTATATGTGGAAACCCTCGGTTAGAGGGAAAAAACCATGGTGGGGATAACCCACAATCTCTTTTGCCACAGTAAAAAGGAGTGCCCTATTAAGAGCTTACAATCAGTTCTTTCTGAGAACATCACCTTGTTAGAAGTGTCGAGTATCTGGTTAAGAATACCTTAGAACCTGTTAAAGATCACCTTGCTAGAGGATTTTACAACTTCATATCTAAAGTGACTTAGTTAAGAGATTTTACATAAAGAACCGATTAAGGTTAACCTTGTTAAGCGATTTACAATGATGCAATTGTTAGAAGGAAACAAAGATGATTGATCTGTCTGATGAAACTACCTCTATCTCATAGATCCACTTTGTGTGCTCAGTTTTTATGATCGGTGTCGGCTTCAACGATTCATAGCATTGTCTCCTGCACTCTGTTCTCTACACCCTTTTTATTTACATAGACCTTTTTCACATTAACAACACACACAATCATAATGAAAGATGTGAATATATTAGCCTTTAGTTTTGGCACAAAATTTCCCTCCAAAATTCAGATTAAAAAATCTGTTATTGCACCTCAAATTTCTCTTCAAAAATCATTCAAGGAATATTGGTCAAGACAACCATTCATACCAAAAATCTCACCGATTGAATAGGAAAGAATACTTGTTCAATTGGATGTTTCTAATTCTATCGGTTGAGATTCTTGTGATGTCGGTTGTCACCTATGTATCGGTCCAATTGTGTCTAACTGGTTACCTCCTATATACTGGTCTAATTTCTACTTGGTTGGTTAACCCCTGTATACTGGTCTACTCACTGCTTAGCTGGTTAACCCTTGTATATCGGTCTACTCACTGCTTAGCCGGTTAACCCCTGTATACCGGTCTACTCATTGCTTAGCTGATTAACCCCTATATACCAGTCTACTCACTTCTTATCCATTTAACCCCTGTATATCGGTCTACTCACTATCGATAGGAATACAGAATCTTGTTCTTCACCGGTTACCATTTACTTCTTTACCGATTAACTATAAAGACTTAGAAGCTGACGTTGCAAACAATGACAACCATTTCACCGGTCATACAAATTGCATCATAATGCCAACAATATCAATTCATAAATTTTCTTTAAAATAATGTGAGAGGCTAAATTGTCTCAAAGAGGGCCAAAATTTAGACACGTACATTTATCCTCATAACAATCCGTGAGCATTGTTGTCTAAATTATTAAACTTCATTAAATCATTAAATCATTTTCCCTCTATTTTAAATAATCTTTTATCTATTCATTGATATCTATCATTTTATGAAGTCAATCTCAATCTTTAATCTCCATCCTATCACAAACTATCTTCTATTTATCCTTCCATCCCCTACAAATCACATTCACTCAATTAATGTGGGATAATTTTTATCCATAATTACCTCCTTTATCCCACATTCATACCTCAACTTTATTTTCCAATGAGGATACTTATAAATGCATTTTCCTCTCTCACATTGAGCTTTCTCGCTTCTCATAGTCTTGTGGTCGTAATTCCATTTTGTGTATTTGAGAAAACATAATCATATTTTAATCAATTTCTTCCATTCTTCATAGCTTTTGATTTTTAAGTGCAAAAACTGAGAGCATGACAATTTATTGCCAGATCTTGAAGATAGGAAGTCAATAGAGTGAAAATGCTTGTGAACTTGGATATTTGATTGTTTTAGAGTTGCATTTGTGTGATATTGCTAGTACTCTATCATATGGATGTTGGAAGAAGCTAAATCTATAATTTAATTTCCCGTTTCCCCCATCCTATAGTAGCTATTATAAAAAAAATACTCCATCCTCCTTGATTTTGTTTTGGATGTCGTTCCATTGTTTGTGATCCTTTGTTATAAAGATTTATCCTTGATGGAGAGCCACCTTTGACACATAATCTCTCAACATGTTGGCTTCCCAAAATATGTGCTTGAGTGTGTAGTCTGATATCTCATCAAGTAGTCCTCTAATGTTCTTTATCCAAACCTAAAAAAAGTCAACTAGGCATTAAGTTGCTCAGTACCACATTGATTATGATCTTAGAATCACCTTCAATCTCTACTATCATAATGTTCATTCCCTGCAACATTTCAATCCTTCATATAGGGCATTCAACTTATCCTTATTGTTCATACCATCAAGAATTTTGATTGTTTCTAGCCAAATAAGGGATCCGTATGATATCTAATGATGAAACCACATCCAAACTGAGTAGGATCTGATTGAGATGCCCCCCCCAAAATTTAGCTCGAGTCTTCCTAGAGGCTGAAATGTTCATTTTGATGGACTTGAAAAGCACTGAGAAGGAGGGGGGTGAATTAGTGACACCAAAAATAAAACTACTTCAAACACTGACCGATAGATGTACTTAACAAAACTTTTAAACACAATGCATGCAATCCAAAATGATATAACAACATCCACAATAAGTAAAACATCCACCATAACATAAGTGTTTATACATAGAAAACTCAAATAGGTAAAAACCACGGTGAGATAGAACTCACAAGTTAACTATGTGCAGAAATAGATAACTGACCAGTTAAGGTCTACAAAGTGCTCTGCTAGGAGCGAATCTTGTTAAAGATCCCAAAGATTGATTAAAATTTATACCCAATAAAAGGTAGTACCTTGTTAGGAGTAACCTTGGTAGAGGATTTCTAAATCCAAACTAATGGACCACCTTGTTAGAGCTTGCCTGGTTAGGGGAATGTAATTTTGCTGTAATTGTTAGAAGACAATAGGATTTGCTTGATTTGTCTGAATAGCACAACACTTGCTTGATTGGATCCTTTTAAGAGCACTCAACACTTCTTTACCAACATACTCTGCAACTTAACACTTTTGCCTTCGCTTCTCATCATCATACAAAATAATTCATTGTGTCGTCAATATATAGATATTTACATTTCATGTCAGCCATTAGAAATCATAATACAATTTCCTAGGTGTTGTGTATCTGGTCAAGTGATCATAACTCATCACAAAAATACTGCCAAAACTTGTTGGTAAGGGCAATTCATCACAACTTGTGATAACTCATCTCATAATCAATGAATACTGGTTGGAGCACTAATACCGGTTGGAGTTAAACTGCTTGTCCTTGATGCTTCTGAGATAGTCTCCACTAGATCTTCATGTTGATGCCAAGACATGTATAACCACTGGTTATCTCCATGCATATACTAGTTGTCACCAAGTACCGGTTAGATATAAACCTCTAGTATACCGGTTGTAGTATAAACAACTTTGAAGTCACACTGGTAAACAATATGAACATATGTGTGTGTATGTGTTTCATCAATGACAACATATAATAAATTCATTACAATAATCATCAAGCCAACACATTTTTCTAATGATCTATCCTTCTTTGTCTTCATAAAGTCTTGCTTGGGAGGAATAGGATGCTTCCATGTATTATTGGTAATTTAATCATTCCTCACAGAGTAATAAGAACGTTTTCTTTTCTTGATTAGTATATTTTGGTGTTCATTAATATTGATTTCTATCTTTGTTATTATTGATTCAATATTGTCTTCTTTATTTGAAAAAAGCTAGGCATTCCATTCTCTCCAAATCTACCAGTCAACCATTAAGGGTATTGTTGATTTGAGTAGGAAAAGGAAGAAGAAACGAAAAATGAACTGAGGCCCTAATGGAGGGTTTAGACCCGATGGAGTCCCTGGTTAACATCACCCCTATTTTTGTCCTGGTGTCTTCCAACTCTAAAATTGGGTCTTACAAAAAGGTGTCATTCCCTGATAAAGTGCTAAGTTTATGCTAGGATTGGCAAGATAAAAATTCCCTTGTATAGCTATTGGAAACCAATAACACTGAGAGGGGGGAGAGGGGGGCGTGAATCCGTGTTATACCAGAATAATAGATTTTAGCCTTAACAAAACATTCATAGACCAATCGGTATACCGATATAAACAAAATTGAAAGAAGTAATACAACCAATAAGCCAAACACATAAATGAGAATCATAACATAGATTTATACGTGGAAAAACTCAAAGAGGAAAAACCACGGTGGGATTTGTGACCCACAATATCAATTCACTGGCCATATGAAGAGATATTACAATATATGATGGGCTTGTACTTGCAAGAAAGCTTACAACCAAGAGCACACTGCTCAATCACAATAGGAGCCTCATTGACTACACAAAATTCTAGACAATAGTCCAGAGAAGTGTGAACTGCTAAGATAGTATCTCCTATGCCAAAATACAGTTCTGGTTTAAGCTTTGTCTGTTTTGATTAAAACCCCAAACCTTTGTACCAAAATAACCCTTACAATGAATTTCTCACATACAAAGTCTCTCAGAATAATTTCGCATCATATTGCATTTACATATCCATCCTAAGTCCATCCATATTCTTCTATGTATATTAAAAATGATCTATCAAACTGACTTATATACCCTATACAATTTTCATGTCTTATGTCGACTTACAAAGATATATACAATATCAAATTACTTGTCGGCCAGATAACATAAATGTATAAGCATTAAAATAGTCTGCCAATGCCGGATCCAAGGTATGTTGGCCTCCAATACTGATGACCTTGCTATACCATGTTATCCTAGATTGCCAGTGACCAAGGAAATCTTCTATCCTGCCAGTGCCGATGTCAGTGTAGAGTCTGTGAAGTGCCTGCCGGTACACCATATGAAGATAGAACCCAAAATGATGTCCCCATCAATGACAACATAGTGAAGCCAGCCAATAGAGTGTCAATTGCCAAAAATATACCCCTTTGGTATTGATGGAAACACTCATGTCAAAAATGGTCATGGTTTCATCCTGCCCTGCTCCCCCTGAGCTGAATATGCAAAATACTCTAGGGTCAGTGCAAGAAGATGAGTCCACTTTTTGGCCAAAAAGTGGAAGTGTTTTCCCTGTTTTTCAGATTTTGTCTCATTTGAGCTTAAATTTTGAAATACTTAGAGATTGAACCTTGGAAAAAAATAGGAATATTAAAGATAGCCCTCTAAGTGTACTTTTCAAATATGTAATTTATTTTAATACCCACATAATAAAAAACAACTTTTTGAATGGAGTTCTAAAAACAATGTTTTAAAAATGCCCGTTTTAGGACCATAGCATGCATGTGTACAACCCATGCTTTTTGACACAATTAAAATTATTTTCTCAAACCTATTCTGGGAAATGGTTTGTAACACATTGAAGATTGATGAGCATATTTTTCTGTATTTTTTTTTCTAATATTTTTTTTTAATTAATATTTTAATGGCCGTAATTATCTTTTTTAAAATTTGATGTGTACGACCCACATAATTTGACGTAAACTTAGCATTTTTTTATTTTTATTTTTAAATAGAAAAGAACTTTGTGTAGATTGATGACATATAATTTTCTTTTCAAAATTCATTAAAATAAAAAAGTTATCAAATTAAGAAAATTAGTTAATATTTCAAATTTATGGACCTGATTTAGTATAAATTAAATGAAAAATAGTTAAAATAATCAATTAATAAATTTACATATTTAGAATCTAGACAGTATAATCTGAAATGGGTTTTAATTTCGTATAAAAATTCTCTGATTAGAGGCACGTAAACTATTTCAAAAGTTCATATTTTTGCTTTCATTCATGGAGATTTGAATTTGCAGGTTCATGTCTCAAGTGTGGCCATCCCAGGCCTATCTCGGGACTAATCCCAAGGCAAGTGGCAAGTTGTGGATTCAAATTTTACTGATCGGGGGCCCGTTCCATTTTTTGCCTGTTGGATTTAATAACGAGCCCCCGTTTCTAAATAACCATTACTATTAAAAAAAAGATAGATTGCATCGATTTACCACACTATCATTGAAATCCGTACTGACAAAGATTTTTTACATCATTTGGTAGTACTTTTTAATATTTTTACATGATTTTTTGAAGAACTCAGTAAAAAGATATTATTTTTTGAAGAGTAGTTTGTAAAGATGGGTTCTAAGTAACGTCAAAAGAAAAAAAAGAGAACAATGACAGCAGATGAAATTCAAGCACAAAGAGAGAAGGAAGCAAAATGCCAAAGAGATCGAAGATCACAACAACAATAATTGAATAACACTTCTGAAGCATCTAGTTCAATGCCTGTTGTAGATGAGACCATTGAAGACATCATGATGGATGCAAGAAATGTAGAACCACACACGGGTATGGCTATTGATGCAAATGTTCATGTGGATGCGAATCCTAGTATGTTTTTAAATCCCGATGACTATGATGCCAATCAAATTGCTGATTTAAATGAAGTTGGATATAAATTTCATACACCAATATGAAAAGAAATAAAAATTGAAAATATTACACCACCCTCTCTGAAAGAAAATGAATGTAATTTTTTTACTATTGATAGCAATGTGCTAGATAATCTTAATGGGTTAGTTTCTTGGAGACAAATCAGAACACATGCGAACAGATTATATAAATAATTTTTCTATAATAAAAAGTTAGGATTCCAATGTCAATTAATGCTACAATTAATAAAAATGTTAAAAATGTGTGAAGTCATGAAAAAAATAGGTATTTATGCAAAACCAAAAAGAAAAGATGAATCATATAAGCAAGTTGTATCTATTGTTGCCAGTGCCATCGATTCTATCGGAAAAAACAAGTCAATCTAAAGATAAGAATGCAACACGTAGAGTTATAACGACTGCTATAGTTGACAAAATGATTGTTAGTAAAAGAATGTTAAGTGATATAAGTGGCTATTTAAACTTACATCATAGAACCTGATGAACACTAAGAGGGGGGAGGGGGGTGAATTAGTATGCCAAAAAACACTGCACTAAAACACTTACACAGTCTAAAGATAAACCGGTTCAACAGTCTAACAAACAAACCGGTTACCACACATGCAAACCAAGATGTGATTAAAGCATTCATCCACAAAAGCAATACAACCATAACACAAGATATTTGACTATGGAACTCACAAGTCACTATCTGCAGAATAGAAACCAGACTGGTTAAGGTTAGACAAGTTAAGGTCTTACAATGTTCTTCACCAAAACAGATCCTGTTAGGAATCTCAATCTCTGTTAGGAGATAAGTCCAATTAAAGACTACCTTGTTAGAGGATTTTAGATTCACATGAGTGAACCACCTTATTAGAGGATTTTACAAAGGGTTTGAGGCCTACCCGGTTAAGGGCTTCAGACTTGTCAAAGATGTGAGTAATCAACAAGTGTTTGATCTATCTAATAGCACAAACTACTTGGTTAGATCCAATATTGCTCACAGTTAATGCATTCCAGTATTACTTCAGTCTTCTCTATCTCTCTCTCAGTTACAACTTGATCTTCTCAGATAAGATCGTTCTTACAACAACTCAACATCCACCTTAAACCCTATCATGACATTAACCCTTTCAGCAACAACTTAAAACCTAGACATGATGTCCTTTTAAAGGAATCTGATTTCATGTCGGTCCAATAGGATTACATTACAATTTCCTAGGTTCAATGAATCTAGACATACTCAGTAACATGACACAAAAAGCATCATCAATGTGTCGGCACCGTCAAACAATCGGTGGATTGGTAACTCATCACAAAATACCGGTTGGTAACTCATCACAGAGTACTACCGGTTCATACAAAATACTAGTTGCCGGTTTGACAAAAATGAAGATTGGTAAGAATGTGTTGTGCCGCTTTGATCCCTCATACCACTTGGGATCTACGAACCGCTTGGGGTCGACATGCCGCTTCAGACCGGGAAGCACATTTTGCAAAATCACCACTAGTCTAAAGACTAGAATACAACATACTGGTTGGAACAAATACCCGTTGAGCTCAAGCTCATACATATAAAGGGGCTCTCAATACAAGTGTGTGTCCATCAATGACAATCACAACATAAATAAACAAAAATTCCAACAATCTCCCCCTTTGGCATTGATGGCAACACTTAGGAAAACAAAATTTTGACATCTAAGTGTTTTACAACAAAAACTTGCCATTAACAAAATTGCTCCCCCTAAGCATATACACTATCCCTTAATCAACATAGTGTATAGCAATTTTACATATAGAGCATAGTCATTGAGACATCAGAGCATATAGTATATATCAAAACTTATATCAAAATTTGAAAACCAGATACTTCTCCCCCTATGTCAAAAGATCAAAATGTTAAAACCAAAAACCAAATACTTCTCCCCCTTTGCCAACAATGACAAAGTACTGCTGAATAACCTTGTTTCCATATATAAATATAAAAGTTTATGACAATAATGAATAATACTTGTCAAAAACCGATTTATAGTCCTACAAAAATTGTTTCATGGATAGAGACCAGGACTCAAGTAGGGAGGTTGCCACTTCCTTCTCTATTTGCATCTGGGATACTTGTTCCTCCATAGCATCAACTGTGCTCATCTCCTGCGTAACTGTCAAGGCATCCAGGTTCAGATAACACTTTTGAAGAATTTTCAGTCGTGGAAGTAAAACTAGTTGAAGCTCCTGCAAATCCCTAGACTGTGTACTGATCTCTTGCTCCATCTTGGCTGACTGGATCTGGAACTGGTGAACAGTTTGCCTATATGTTGCAAAGGAATCATAAGGTGTCTTAAATGTGCCCAAGTAAGACTGTAAGTCCGTTTGAAGCTTTTGCTTCTTAGCTAGCACATCATTGTAGAACAGATGAGGTTGACAGATTTTGCTTAGCAGCAAGTTTCCCTCATCCAAGGCATTCCTTATGTCCTTTTGATCTTTCAGCAGTTCAGTCCTAAGCTCATTCATGTTTTTCACCAGAGCAACATTAAGAGCCTTTTGATGCTCTTTCTTGACATTGGCCTCAACCGCTTCTTCCAAGCTCTGCACCTAATCATCCACTATAGTACATAGTAGTTTGAGTTGTGCTAGTGATGATTCAATATCCTGAAGATTAGTACCGGGGATTAAACTGGTAAGGGTGTCTACTGGCACCTGAATAATATCCTGTTCCTTTTTCCTGCGAATGATTTCAAGGAACTCTTGGGCAACCTTGATGCTCTGCATAATCTCTGACTCACTTGCAGATTGGAGATCAATAGGACTCAAGAAATCAGCTGGTTTGGCTTGGCTCCCGGTTGCCTTAGGAGTCTCCACCTGTGTGCTCTTCATTGCTTCAGCTGCCTTGTCTGCTTCTTCCTTCTTCCTTTTCTCTGCTTCTTTCTTTTTTTCTCGTGCCTTGTCTTCTTCTTCTTTCTTTTTCCTCTCCTTCTCTTCTTTCTCTTTCTCTTCCCTCTTTTTCTTTTCTTCTTCTTCCATCTTCTTCTTGACTTCCTCTTCTTTCTTCTTCTTCTCTGCTTCTTCCTTCTTCTTTGCTTCCTCTTCCTTCTTCTTCTGTGCTTCCTCTTCCTTCTTCTTTTGTTCTTCCTCTTCCTTCTTCTTCTTCTCTTCCTCTTCCTTCTTCTTCTTCTCTTCCTCTTCCTTCTTTCTCTTTTCTTCCTTATTCTCTTCTTTCTTCTTCCTATCATCTTCTTGCTTCTTCTTCTCTTCATCTTTTCATTTCTCCTCTTCCTCTTTTCTCTTCTCTTCCTCTTTCTTCTTTTTCTCATCTTCATCCCTCTTCTTCTTCTCTTCCTATTCCTTAGCCGCTTCCTGTTGTCCTTAGCCTGCTCACCACCCTGTTCGGCTTGTTGCCCCTGTTCAATTCCCTCAGAAGGTATGTCCTGAGTGACATCTTCTACATCCAGGGCATCGACATCGATAGTGTTGATTGGTTCTTCAACCAGGTTTCCTTCCTCATCAAAAACCTCATCCGGTTTGGAAATAACTGGTTCTTTTTCCTCTTGGAGGTTGGTCATTCATGCTTTGTGAGCTAGAACAGCATGATTCATGTGTTGATGAGTGTCTTTTTCCACTTCATCAATTCTTCCCTCCAACATCCAGTGTCTTCTTCTCCTTGTGAAGAAGAGACCTTTATTTTGATCCAACACATCAAACAATTCTGAATTTGAGAGATCGGGAAAGTACTGTGAAAAGACTTTCTCCCTAATGTCCTATTCTTTTTCAATGGAAATGAACCATTTATTATCTAATGCTTTAAATAAAGAAGCCGGTGTCTGAGATTTAATCTCTGATGGCGACTGGTCATTCTTGCACAAATAAATAATGATTTCCTGTAATATTCCTTCCTTCTCCTCTTCACTAAAATCATCATAATAATCTACTAAATCATGAAGTAATTTTCTCCTAATATTCTTAACTGTCCTTTGAAAACGTGTCAAAGGTTTATATGAGGAGATGTCAATATTTACTGGTGCGGATGCAGCCGGTTCATTCATCTTCATCTTCTTTGTCTGTCTTGCCTTCTTTGGCTTTTCATCAGACTTGGTTTCTTCGGAGTCTGGTTCATTTGTCTTAGTCTTCCTTTTTCTTTCAAAGACTTTTGCCGATGTTACCTCTAGTTTCTTCTTTGCAGGTGACCACTTGGTCACTCTTGGAGTTGCAGTGGTAGCTGGTGTCGATGCTGCAGGCACTGCCTTGGCTTTCTTTGTTGCTGGTTCTTTTCCTTTCTTAACAGATGGTTCTTCAGTCGGTACAATCCTCTCCAAGTAAGTTCCGGTCCTTTTAGCCTTTGGATCAAGAGGCAAGGCAATAAGGGTTGAGGCATACCCTTCCAGCATATCATACATAACTTCATAGCCCATTAGCTCCACTTCCTCCATTCTAGGCTCAACAGCCTCCATTAAGCATTTGTCCACCTGAATGGTGAATCAGATGTCATCTTCGTATTTCTTAATGATATCACCTGAGATCCTTATCCTTTGACTCATCTTTCTTCTGATCTCATCAAAATATTTGTTCAATACTTTAGGGTAACCGATTCCAATGGCTTGTATGCTTTCCTTGATCTGCTTGGTTACCGGTTGGTCAGGAGACCACTGGACATCTCCTACTCCAAGAAAGTAGCCTTGGAAATAGAAGAACAACCCTATCAATAGTTGTCCAAACTTAAACCTCAGTGCATTGTCCTGTTTGATTGCCTTTAGATTCAACAAGAGTTGCCTCTGCATACCGGTGCATAAGCCAAAAGATGCATCCTCTTTAATGATCCGGTAAGCGGCATTTACCGCTCCAGTAGATACAGAATTAATCCTACTGGCTGAAAACATTTTGTAGCCTATCACCATGTAGGCGTATTTCACTAGATCATCCTTGATAGGATTAACTGTCATACCCCATGAGTCACTTGTTGAACCGGTGAGCATGGCTATTTCGGTTTTGCTTACCTTTCTCAGGGCTGGCACTTCCCCTGTGTTATAAAAACCGGTGACTACATGAATAGCCTAAGGCGTAATATCATGCATCCTTTCCAAGTACATCTTGTCACCGTGGACTCTGCTCAAAATGATCCTGATGTGATCCTCTGTAAAATCTTCTAGAAAATATACTGCATTATGGAATTTCTTCTTCTCTAAGATACTAAACTCCAATTTGATCTTTTTGTCCTTGCCGCAAAATAGACCTAACTAGGTGTGAATTGCTAAAGACCCTAGGTCTTCTATTTTGCAATCAATATAATCAGAAATTCCCTCTTCAACTATGACTCCAGCCGAAACTTGTGATAAGGCATTATATTTGGACTTTCTCTGAATAAAACTTTCCGACTCAAAGGATGTACTTAAACTGGTATGAGATGCGGAAGCCATTGTAAAGTATTTCAAGAACACGGAAAATGCCTTTAAAACATGAATTTAGGGCTTCCTGATTTTGCTTCACTCCACTCTCCGTCGGTTGCCAGATCACCGCTTTGTATTCTCCACTACCGCTTGCAAATTGGATTTGAATCTCTTTCAAGGTTTATCAATTTCTTGAAATCTTAGCTCAAATCGCCTTTTCTTTGCTCTGCACTTGAAAACTTTTCTTCACTCGAAAATAGATAGTGAGAAATGATTTGAAATAGGCTTTTATACATGTCTCTCACCTACCACCATTAATGCTCCTCTATTAGGGCATAAACCCTAATTTGCCTTTCTACTATTTCTGGTCTTCTACCAAGTGACAGGTATCGCATACTGGTCAAGGTCTTTTACCGGTGTAAAATGGGGGTTCGAAAGCATTTTGTTGTTTTCTCCCCCTAAGCCTTTTGAGGCTTAGTTTGCCAGCTCCAATATTTCCACACTAGGTGTAGAAACCGGTTCCTCTTCCAACATTGTTGATTTCTTCCTCTAGGTTTTGTTCATGTCTGTTTGAACTATTTCAACATCGATTTCTCCTTCCTGAGTGACCGGTATATCATCAGATATACTTTTTCTGCTTCTGCAGAATCTTGCAATGTGACCCGGTTTGTTGTAGTGATAGCAAACAAGTCCAGGTGCTCTCCAAGGTCCATTGTACATGTTTCCATTCTTCCTTCTACATGTTGCAGCAGTGTGACCATGACCATGACAGATCATACAATTTTCGCTCCATCCGGTTGCACTTGATGACCACCTCTTCTTGACTGATGATTGAAGACATTAAACCAGTTGTGATTCTAGTTCACAAAAGGTTCAGGACCAGTTCCTTGGGTCCTTTGAGGATATCTTCCAGTGTTATTCATCACAGACTTGCATTCAAATGCTCTATGTCCAAACTTGTTGCATGCATAACAATGACCATTGAACTTATTAGATCTAGGTATATTGTTAATAAAATATGGAAAATTATTGTAGGCTTTTCTCCTACATACATTGGCAGTGTGTCCTTCTTTAAGACAGTTAAAGCAAACAGGTTTGAATTTTTGCTTACCTTTTCCTTTGAGTGTCGATTGCTTCTTTGATGCTTCAGCATTTGTTCTTGAGGATTCTCCTACCTCATGTCCAGAGAATCCAAGACCATTGGTATTCTTTGCCGGTCTAGATGACTCAAGCTTTTGCTCTAGCTTGATAGTACTTTTGCCAAACTTAGCAAGTATTTCCTTTGACTCAGAGAGTTCTTTGGAAATAGCAGTATTTGTCTCCATAGGACTTGCATTTTCAGAGATGGCTATGTTCAATTCACCTTGCATGTCTTCCTTTTCCATTCTGCTCTCATGAAGGCGAGCAATCAGTGCACTAATCTCTTGTTTCAACTTGGAGATCTCATGATCTCTATCCTTTATCCGATCTTCAGCTTTCCTATGGTTCTCAAGCTCTTGACTAAACCGAATAGTCAGTCCTTCCAACTCCTTTCACAGGTTGGAGTTTGATTCATTCAACTTATTTACTTCTTCTATCATGGCTTCCATATTAGCTTCATCTTTAGCGCTACTTTCAGATAGCTCCATCAACTTTTCTGCATGTTCTCTCCTTTTTGCTTGAGATGCCTTGTATTTGACCATAAGATCATCATAGGCTTGCTCAGACTTAGTGAGCCGTTGAGTAAGTTCCCTCATGGTGTATTCCCCCATATCTCTTTCCAAGTGGTTAAACTTATAGAAAGGTAGGTTCTGATACAAATTGATGAACACTAAGAGGGGGGGGGGTGAATTAGTATGCCAAAAAACACTGCACTAAAACACTTACACAGTCTAAAGATAAACCGGTTCAACAGTCTAACAGATAGACTGGTTACCAAACATGCAAACCAAAATGCAAATAAAGCATTCACCCACAAAAGCAATACAACCATAACACAAGATATTTGACGTGGAAACCCAACTAGGAAAAACCACGGTGAGATGGAACTCACAAGTCACTATCTGTAGAATAGAAACCAAACCGGTTAAGGTCAGACCAGTTAAGTTCTTACATTATTCTTCACTAGAATAGATCCTGTTAGGAATCTCAATCTCTATTAGGAGATAAGTCTGATTAAAGACTACCTTGTTAGAGGATTTTAGATTCACAGGAGTGAACCACCTTGTTAGAGGATTTTACAAAGGCTTTGAGGCCTACCCGGTTAAGGGCTTCAGACTTGTCAAAGATGTGAGTAATCAACAAGTGTTTGATCTATCTAATAGCAAAAACTGCTTGGTTAGATCCAATATTGCTCACAGTTAATGCATTCCAGCATTACTTCAGTCTTCTCTATCTCTCTCTCAGTTACAACTTGATCTTCTCAGATAAGATCATTCTTACAACAACTCAACATCCACTTTAAACCCTAGCACGACATTAACCCTTTCAGCAACAACTTAAAACCCTAGACATGATGTCCTTTTAAAGGAATCTGATTTCATGTTGGTCCAATAGGATTACATTACAATTTCCTAGGTTCAATGAATCTAGACATACTCAATAACATGACAAAAAAAGCACCGTCAATGTGTCGGCACCATTAAACAATCGGTGGATTGGTAACTCATCACAGAGTATTACCGGTTCATACAAAATACCAGTTGCCAGTTTGACAAAAATGAAGATTGGTAAGAATGTGTTGTGCTGCTTTGCTCCCTCATACCGCTTGGGTTCTACGAACCGCTTGGGGTCGACATGCCGCTTCAGACCGGGAAACACATTCTGCAAAATCACCACTAGTCTAAAGACTAGAATACAACAAACCGGTTGGAACAAATACGGGTTGAGCTCAAGCTCATATATATAAAGGGGCTCTCAATACAAGTGTGTGTCCATCAATGACAATCACAACATAAATAAACAAAAATGCCAACAAAACCTTGTCAAGAGTGGCCCAAAGAAGAGACACAATTGAAATTGATCCACTAAACCATTGTTGGAGTTTTAGTGGTAGACTTCAAAGGTTGGACATGAAATTAAATGATGAAACTAAACAATTAATTGCAAAATTTTGGCATGATAACACTAGAGTTTCATCAAATGCTAGAGATGTTTTAAAGTTAAGGGTGGGATCAAAAATTTGTGATCCTCATCCAAAACATCTTCTTGACATGACTCAAATTGAATTCTTTAAAAAATTTATTGATGAATCTGTGTTAATGAATTTGCGAATTAGTCAAAGATCATTTGAAAAATGCAAACCCTGGTATGTTAAAATCAATAAACAAAGAATATCTTGTTGTTGTAAAACTCATGTTCAGTTTCTTTACTATTATGATGTTTTTCAATATATACGTTGTATGTTGCATGGTAATGATCTTGTTAGGATTGTGGTGTTTATGTTCCACCTGAAACTATAAAAGATTTTATTGGAAGTTTATTTTGTAAACCACCTAATGAACAATTATTTCTTTCCAGTTCATGCATTTATGGCCTTTGCAATTTATGTGGGAACTATTCTTCGATAGGTGAATGTTTGCATGAACATGTTTCATCTAAGTTTGGACAAAAAGTGGTTGATGTTAGGAGATTTAAAAATATAGAATACCCTCTAAAGGATGGAAAGATGGAGAAATGTTTAGAATTGATTACAAAACAAAATAGTGTGAATGCATTTATTAGTGAGTTTGAAACTCATATTGTTCCAAAATATGTGAAACATTCCCAACATGCCCGATGGCTAGATGGATAGTTTCGCATATGCAAGAACACATTTCCACTTGGAACAATAGTATCTGTTGTGGATTTTGCAGAAAATTATACTCTAAAACCACAAGAGGAAACTCAATCACAATACTAAAACTCAGTGCAAGTGGCCATATTTGTGCACATTATATATAGACATGACCATGACAGTACAAAAGATAACAAATTTTTTTTGAGGGAGTATCATTTCTATGTTAGTGATAATCGATTACACTCTTCAGAGTTTGTTCAACATTGCTTCGAGGTATTTTATGATAATCTTAAGGAAAGAGAAATTGACATGAAACAACATATGATATGGTCAATAACTGCACTGGAAAATTCAAAAATGCAAGAATGTTTTATTGGCTATGCAAAGTTCACAAGATAACCAATGTCCAACATTTATGGAGTTTTTTTGAAGCGGGACATGGTAAGGGGGAACACAATGGAGCTGGTGCCTATATAAAAAGAGCTCTTGCTAGAGAACAATTGAAATTCAAGGATGCAGTGAAATTCAGAGATGCTCATGCAGTTGTAGATTGGTGCAATTCAAAGTTGTCAAAAGGATCAACTAAAAACTCTGCAATTCAACGTTTCTTCTGGTTGATAGAGGAAGATAGTATTCCTATTCGACATGATTGTAATACCATCATTGGATCAGCTAAATGGCATTTGTTTAAGAGTTCTAAGTCAAACACATGGACTATATTCACAAGGCAACTTGCTTGCTTTTGTCAGTTTTGTGTTTCCGGAGATTGGGAATTTTATGAGAATAAAGAATGGGTTGAAGAATGGCCACAAAGATCATTGACACCCATAGATGCAAATGATCCGCATGAAAGAACTAATGAAGATATGGATCAAATGACTATGATCATATTTCAGATCTTATACAATAAGGTAAATTTGTTTTTGAAATTTATTTTGATTTATTAAATAGTACATATTTATGAAATCTTACAGTGTATATTTTTGTTTTTATTTCTCATTAAATATTAAAATAAAATTGTTTTGTGCACAGGACATGTCTATGTTGTTGTTGCTGTTAGGTCCAATAATGAAAGCTAATGTACTGAGAGGGGAGGGGTGAATCAGTACTTCAAAACTTTTCTTTAAAAACAATCTTACTAATAAACATAAATTGTAAACTGCTGATCTCATAATATAAAACTAACACATAATTATAGAAATAACATTCATACACATTTCAATCCATAACACAAATATTTTGGTTACACATAAACTCTTTGTTAGAGAGAAAAATTGTGGTTGGGATGGCACCCACAACTTCACTACTGCAATAATAAAGGTTGCTCGGTTAGAGCTACATGTTTAGCTATTTTTGATAGCTTACCCTGTTAGGAGTATCAAGATCCATAGATCTACCTTGCTAAAGGATTTTTACAACACTTATACAAAATGCTTCACCTGGTTAAAGGCTTTACAATTTATAGACTTTGTTAGAGTCTTTTACCCTGTTAAAGGTTTCTATTACAACTCAAATGATTAAATAAAATCTTTACAAATATCTGCAACTTTACATCTGAAATATTATAGAAGATTCTATGTGCTCAATATGAAATTACCTTACTCATAGCATACCTCGGTAATTGATAAATCAACTCGGTAAACCCTTTTGTTTACTCTGTCCCTTAAACTATTCTCTGAAGACTTTCTTGGTGACCTCTGAATATCTCTGTCAGTCGTAACAGTCACAACTCAATGGGTCCTCTTATGATTTTCCTTTTAACTCTTCTATCACACATGTCTCTCATTTTGATTCTCAAATCACTCTGTATAAATAGATCTCTGGGATGATGATATGTTCATGCTTTGATCTTACAAAAAAGATTCATTGAATGAATAAACATAGAAATTATTTCATTGGATAAACTTCCTCAAAATCATACAAAATCTTGAAGTGCAATTTCCTATGTGATAACGGTTTCCTATTCCTCGATTCTTGTAACACGTTTCCACATATGTGTCCAAGTTCATTGAATCTGGTAACATGTTTCTACTTGGTTCAGATTACTCAGTATACCTTCTTTGCTGCTCAGTAGACATAGAACGTTACTCAGTAGACAGCTCAGTGTATACTTAACTCTGTGACTCCTTTCTTCTGTAACCGACTACTTTAGTGCTTACCGAATGAATATTTTGGTAGTATTAACCAACTAGATTATATAGGATGACTTTGGACATAAAACTAATGACAACTTAGTAAATAATAACAATCTCCCCTTTTGACATTAGTTTGGTATGTTTGACAAAACTCCTTTCAATCATAATTCAAAATCTATATACTTACAAAATTTGACTAAAATGACAATATATACAATTGTGAATAAATAGTAATATACTCAAATATATACTCCCCTTATCAATATATTGTACATAACTTAATTTTCATGCTCCTATGATCAATGCTCAGTGTTCATTTCTTTGTGTTCTATGCTCCCCCTGTCAAATTCAACTGTACATTCAGATACTTTGTTCTACTTGGTACACTCCCTCTTATACTCGGTACACTCCCCCTTTTTGAAAAACATAAAAAATAGTTACCATTAGGTGGAGGCAACTGGTCAAAAATAGATTTATACTTTGTACTAGCATCGGTGAGAGCAGTGGAGAGTGCATCCTTGACACTGTCCATTAGGGAATTCTGAGCTGTAATATCAGCTAACAGTGAAATCAAACCATCTAAAGTTCTTCCCTCTGGTTGAGTGGATAAGTGGGTAGCTCAGTTAATCTTCTCTTGGACTGATGATAAGTGGGGAATAAATAAGGTTTGAAGAGTCATGATATCCATTCTTATTTTGTGCTCTTCATTCCAAAGTTCTAACTATTGAGTCATAAGAGTTTGCAGCTTGGTATAGAAATTCTAAACAAAATTTGGCTCAGTGGTCAATTTATTGGAGAGATCGGTAATCTCTTTTTCAATGACTTCAGTTTTATGCTTGATATCCTTAATAAATAATGAAAATGTACAGAGCTTTTGAAATAAATAAAGAATATGTTTGAGTTGAGGGGACAACTCAGCAGTGAATCCAACAAGCTTGATTTTACCTATAGCAATTGCTTTCTGCACTTCTTCAATCATTTTGGTAGTTAGCTCTTTGTCCTTCAACTTGCTAAGGTATTCTAATGCGTTTACTCCTGATGCTTCTAATATAGTGAGTAGTTTATCCAGTTGCATATGGATGGCAACATCTTTATTCACGGTAGCTTCAGGTAGCATGTCTCTCAATAATGCTTTAACCTTCTGAAGTACTCAGTTCTTCTTCTGAATAGCCATTTGTCTTTCTTGTTTTGCTTTGGCTTTACATAGTTCTCCGAATTCAATAAGTGCTTGCCCTTTCAGTTTTGAAATGTCAACATTTGGCAACACAATAGGCTTTGACAGATCTACCTTGAAACTATGATTCTTCACTTTCTTTTCTTTGGATGATGAGGCTTTCACCAGTTGAACGAGTACAATGGATTTGGAGGATTGTTCACCCTCGGTAGGTTTCTCGATAGAGGCAACACTTTTTTTGGTTCCCTTAGCCTCTGATATGTCCTTCGATGATTCCTTGCTTGGGGTCTCAGTGGCAATAGTTTCAGTGCATGCAGGTGCTTGAGAAGTATGTTCCTCAGTGGCCTGAGAAGTAGATTCTCCTTTTGTAGACTGTTGACCCTCTTTGCCTTGATCAGTGTCCTGAGGTTTCTTGGTTGAAACTTGCCGAGTTACCGGAGGATAGGACTTGACTTGTTCCAAAATTGATTCACTTGATACCAGTTTGGCATAGGCATTTCCTTCTATCATCTCTTATTCATGTGCCTCAGTGTCCATGACATCCTCATCTTGTTGAATAGTTGAAGCAGGATCTTGTTTGGTAATGTCAACTATTTCTACTTCTCCTTGAGTTTCTTAAGTCTGAATTTTGAAGATTTCTTGCCATTTGTCTTTGGTTTCCTTTTCGACTTCAAGATAAAGTCCATTCATCATTTTCAAGGCTCTATGCTTCACTTGAAAATTTTTCTGGTAGTTTTTCAAATTATTTCTAATATCATCTACCGACATGTCTGGAAAGAGATGTACTAAAACTCTTTCTCTTATCTGCTTCTCTAAGTCCATAGCATATTTCCATCTGTTGTCAATGTGAGAGTATAATGCATTTGGAAGAAAGTTACTTACTTCCAATGGAACCACTCAAAATTTGAGAAGTGTACATACAATTGACTCTTCTATTTGTCTCTTTTCTTCTTCTATCTAGGAGTCATATTTAACATACCTGAAAGACCCAAATCCTCCATATTGTTTCAATTTGGCACAAAAGTTGTCAACATTGTGTACATCTTCCTTTGTGCTTTTAACAATCTGAAATTTATTTTTGTCTTTAGATTCTGTGTCACTTGACTCCTTATTCAAAATGAGTCTCCTAGTCGACTTTCTATAAGTCTTTGTAACTTTAGGCAATTCAACATTTTTCTGCCTCTTACTGGGTGACACTGCAGATGATCTAGTGTTAGGTCGTTTCACTGGTGGAGTCGGTGATGCCTTAGGTGTATCTTGTTTCTTCCTTTTCAATATTTTTCCGTTTGGCAACTCGATGCTTAGAGTGATGGCTGCTTCTTGAGCTTCAGATTCTTCTTCAATTGAAAGTTGATCATCTTTCCTACCTATTGTCTTAGTAGGTGTGGAGGTAGAACCTTCTCCAAATTTCTCAGTTAAGTCTTTTATCATTTTAGTGGCTTTTCTAGTAGCCTTTGGTACAACTATGCTCATTTTTACCTTCTCTTTTACCTCTTCATTGGTACCATATCTGATTTCAGTCAAGTGCCTTGGAAGTGTCAGAAAGGCATCTATATGTTGTTGATAAATATCAAGATCCATCTCATAACCCATGGACGGTAGATATTGAATTCTAGGATCTACTGCATTGACATAACAGTAGTTGGTGTCCACTTCAAAACATATATCATCCTTATATTTTTCCACTAATTGAGGTGGGATTTTGTACCTGTTATGCATCTTTTCTTGAAATTTGCTGAAGTAATCATCCATTATCTCATTGAAATTATCACCTAACTGATTAATTTAGTCATTTATTCGATGGGTGATTGGTTGGTGTAACTCCCAAACTATGTTACCGACTGATGGGAAGAATTTCTGAGAATAGAAAAACATGCACACTAAGAGTGACCCAAACTTTAGTGTGTTTTCCGAGTTATTATTCTTAGGTTTACTTATAGTGTTGATATTTTCAAATAGGTTTTTCAACAACACTTCACATAGATCAATCTTCATACCCTTTTTCACAATCTTGTAGGCCAAATCTACAGCTACACATGGTACACTATTTTCTCTTGCCGATTGAAAGAAACAATAACTGATGACTCTAATTGCAAACTTTAACTCTACATCTGTAACATTATTCAATTTAAGACCTCTGCAATCAGACTCAACTCTCATTAAAGTTATCAATTCCTTCTGTGAAATCATTTTTTGTGCTCGGGCATGGTCATATATAGGGTATCCGGTTATTATGTGAATGATATCCTTGGTGATTTTGAACGGTTTCTCCTCTAACCACATAAAGTCATCATGAACTCTACTCAAAACAAATTTAACCCATTGGGGTTTGAAAACTCGAGGGTAGGTTAGGGCTACAGTCAATCCCTTGACTTTGATATGCTCATACTTGCTATCTAGGATTCCATCGGTGCATAACTCATCATACATGTCCTTGATCTCGGTATGACCTAGCTCTTCAACATGACACTTAGTATAGAATATGACATCTTCAACCAATAGAACCCTATTTGGAATAAGAGAAAATGTAGTTTTGTCATCGGGTTCAGATGCAACTTTGGGAGGTAAGGAATACTTCAGTGAGGGCTTCTCAATAGTCTCAACTACAATAGGTTTCTGCAACTTAGGAGCCAGTTCAAACTTGGATTTCTACTAACGAAAGAGCTTAGGGTTTTAACTAACCAGAAAATGCTTTCGACTTCGTAAATATAATGCAGATGATCAAAACTGATATTGACCGGTTAACTAGCTTAAAAATGCGTTTGAGATTGCTATATAAACACCTTGAAATTCACTTGAGAGATGTTTGATCACCTTTGAATTGCTTAGCTCTGCTCTTTGATAACTGGTAAGTGTAAAATGACCACGCGAAGAACTTTAAGTACACATTTTACCTTATCGGGCTTTGTGCAGTTAGGTAAGAAAACATTAAATGCACTCGGTTCCACTAAACCGATTAACTTCCTTTTATGCTTTTACAGACTAGATAGGCTTCTTGCACTTACCGACTTCTCTGGTACTCCAAAAGACTAGATAAAATTTCAAACTTGCTAATGCATCTTAGCTATGCAGATTTTGAAATTAAGTACATGATAAAATAGGAACTGTTAAGATCTAACCTTGAGAGAATGCAGTCCCTTCATACCTTTACTGATTAATTTGAAGTAGATGCACCTAACTTGGTAGGTAAGGTGCTTTCTTAATTTTTTGACTCAATTTCCTTCTTTTTCCAGATTTTCTGTAGTTTGATTTTTATCTCTTCAATATCTCCTCTAGGTTGATCTCTGCAGTTCTTAGCCAAGTGTTCAACTTTATGATAATGAAAGCATGCCATTCCAAGATTTCTCCATGATCATCGGTTGTTCATTCCAAACCTTATCATGCAGTTGGCACTTATATGTCCATATCTTCCACAACATTCACACCATATCCTTGTATTGTAATCCCATGGTACTATAGTATACTGTTGGTTAAGATCTGTGTGAGTTTGATAGCTTCTAGTATTTGCTTGGTGTGAAGACCTCATATAGTTTTTCTGCTTAAACCAACACTTCTCAATACTGTGTTGATATCTATTGTAGTTTTTGTAAAACCCCTTGAATTTTGCCTTCTAAAAATTGCTAGTAGACTTTGTCCTACATTGTTTAGGTGTGTGACCATACTTATTGCAATTATAACAATAACCATCAGACCTAGTGACATTTGGTTGCTTACCTTTTCTGATTTGGCACATGTTGGCAGTATGTCCTTATTTTCCATAGTAGTTGCAAATAGGCTTCTTTCCTTTGATGTTCTCCTTGTTTCCAGCTTGCTTTGATGATTCCCCTCTCTCAGTGGTGTTGATCCCTTTCTCGGTAGAGTTTTTTTCTTTGTAACCGAGTCCTGCATCTTTGTTTGGTCTTCTTATATTTAGTTGCTCATCCAACATCCTTGATGCTTCATAAATTTTCTTCAGTGTTTCTTTTAATTTCTTCTCTTCTTCAAGTTCATTGGTCAATCTTGATAATTCAACTTTCAATGCTTGATTCTCATTTTCTTTTAGATTTGCTTCATGATGTGCATAACCCAATTGATCAGAAAGATTATGTTGAATTCCAGTCATTCTTGTGATTTCATCATTCTTTTCAGACACCAATGCTTCTAGCTGTTGTTTTTCCCTTTCCATGTCTCTTATGTTATCCTTAGTTGTTCTTAATGCATCAAGATTTTCAGTCATCTGTGTGCTGAAATGCTCATGTTCTCTTTTCATTGCTTTCAACTATTCAAATAGTGCTTTGTTCTTTTCTTTCAGTTCTCCAATCATTTCTTCAGTCTCTTCTGATATACTATTCTCAGATGATGTCTCAATTTGTTCCACCAACTCTTGTGAGTCCTGTAAATCATCAGACAACCTTCTTCTGACTTTTAGTGATCTTTGCATTTGTCTTTGCATATCTGCAATCACTTGATTGGCATGATCCAATTCTTCTTGAAGATTCAAAATTCTCCGAGATTGTTTGTAGCCTTCCATTGATAAGATCTTTCTCTTTAGGATGTTAAACCCTTTTCCAAGATTGAAGCTCTGATACCAATTGTTAGATCCAACAATGAAAGCTAATGTACTGAGAGGGGAGGGGTGAATCAGTACTTCAAAAATTTTCTTTAAAAACAATCATACTGATAAACATAAATTGTAAACTGGTGATCTCATAATATAAAGCTAACACATAATTATAGAAATAACATTCATACACATTTCACTCCATAACACAAATATTTTGGTTACGCAGAAACTCTTTGTTAGAGAGAAAAACTGTGGTGGGGATGGCACCCACAACTTCACTACTGCAATAATAAAGGTTGCTCGGTTAGAGCTACATGTTTAGCTATTTTTGATAGCTTACCCTGTTAGGAGTATCAAGATCTTTAGATCTACCTTGCTAAAGGGTTTTTACAACACTTATACAAAATGTTGCACCTAGTTAAAGGCTTTACGATTTATAGACTTTGTTAGAGTCTTTTACCCTGTTAAAGGTTTCTATTACAACTCAAATGATTCAATAAAATCTTTACAAATATCTGCAACTTTACATCTGAAATGTTATAGAAAATTCTATGTGCTCAATATGAAATTACCTTGCTCATAGCATACCTCGGTAATTGATAAATCAACTCGGTAAACCCTTTTGTTTACTCTATCCCTTAAACTGTTCTCTGAAGACCTTCTCGGTGACCTCTGAATACCTCTGTCAGTCGTAACAGTCACAACTCAATGTGTCTTCTTATGATTTTCCTTTTAACTCTTCTATCACACATGTCTCTCATTTTGATTCTCAAATCACTCTGTATAAATAGATCTTTGAGACGGTGATTTGTTCATGCTTTGATCTTACAAACAAGATTCATCAAATGAATAAACATAGAAATTATTTCATTAGATAAACTTCCTCAAAATCATACAAAATCTTGAAGTGCAATTTCCTATGTGATAACGGTTCCCTGTTCCTCGATTCTTGTAACACGTTTCCACATATGTGTCCAGGTTCATTGAATATGGTAACATGTTTCTACTTGGTTCAGATTACTCGATATATCTTCTTTGCTGCTCGTTAGACATAGAACATTACTCGGTAGACAGCTCGGTGTATACTTAACTCTGTGACTGCTTTCTTCTGTAACTGTCTGCTTTAGTGCTTACTGACTAAATATTTCGGTAGTTAATATTCAGTAGTATTAACTGACTAGAGTATATAGGATGACTTTGGACATAAAACTAATGACAACTTAGTAAATAATAATAGTTGCACCAGAGGACAATGAAGAGGGGACAGAGTATTGTTTGGCTCAATGTGTAGAGCCAAAACATAAGCTAACCACTCCTCAAGTAGATGATGATGGTTATGACTTTCGAACAGGATCTGTGGTTGTTGTTGGCACTTGGCTACGCAAATATCTAACAAGAAAGAATGGATTGCCCGCATTTGAAGATTATAAATTAGAGAAGAAGATTATACATTACTCGCATTTGGTAGTGGCAACTAATATAAAATTGGATAGATATCATGGTAGGCCTTCTAATAAACAATTATGGACTCTCTCTATGGAAGAGCACGAGACAATTATAGATGCTTTGCAAAAGAGAGAGGATGCAGATGGTATAATAGAATGAATATCAAGTAAGTTATAATTTAAACCCTTAATCCACCTTCCTTTTAAAAGTTGTGATGCATATTATATATAGCATTTTAAATCATGCATCATAATTATAAAATCTAATCTAGTAAAATTTTATTTCAGGTCTACAACAAGTACAAGGCATCAATGAAAACAAAGTTATTTGTGCATACTTTATGTTTCATTTTGAATAATTACAAGTTAAATTTTTGTACCCTTAAGGCAAATCCCTTTGTATTTTAAATTCAATGCATCCTGATTATAAAAAATTAATCATATGTATTTATTTTTTCCAAGTCTCTCAGAGTAGACTTGGCCTCAATGACTACTATTGTTTGTGCATACTTTATGTTGTATTTTGAGAGATATAAATACTTATTATTATAATTTAAATAGACTGCTTATTTTATTTTAGATATGTCTTCTTGATTACATTTTGTATAATATACATAAATGAGAGACTATTGGTCAAATTTATGAATGAGATAATTATGTTTTCATCAAGTTCTATCCATTATATTTGTTTTGATACTTTTTAATTTAGAATATGTTATAATTATAAGATTTGTTTCGATACTTAGTTCATGATGTATGTACCTTTAGTTTATCTAATCACAAGAAGTATTTAAATGAAATTCCAAAAAAAAAAATTACAAGTCCACATAATCCCTATAAAGTTGTTTAAGCACAACTTTCATAAATAAAATTTCAAGTCCACATAATATATAAAGTATGCACAAAATATATATGATCTAATGTGCACAAAATATAATTTCACATAATTTCAATTCCACATAATATCTAATGGGCACAATGCACATAAAGTATGCACATAATATATATGATCTAATCCTATTATGCAACTATCCATATATATAAAGTATGTGTGCACGTGTAAACAAATATGTAAAGTCCATAATATAGTATATATCAGAGCCAAATAAATAGTAAAATTTCAAGTCCACATAATCCATATAATATCTAATCCATATATATATTTGGATGGTAACATGATGAACTCCACATAATAGCTAATGTGCAAAAAATATATAAAGTATGCTCAAAATATATATGATCTAATCCTATTATGCAACTATCTATATATATAAAGTATGTGCACGTGTAAACAAATGTGTAAAGTCCATAAAAAAGTACATATCAGAGCCAAATAAACAGTAAAATCTAAGTGCTATCATCAATAACATCCTGTGGTCTCTTGTCCCCGGGACGTGGTCCAGATCCACCTATCTCATGCTGTACAAGAAAAAAATAATATTAAAATATTACTTGAAATTAACTATTAAAAGAATCATTTATCAAATATAGTAGAATTCATAAATTAAGTTACAAACTTACCATATGCTCATCAGATCCTCTAGCAGTATCTCTCTTGTCCCTCAGACGTGGTCTAGATCCACCCATCTCATGCTGTACAATAAAAAAATACTATTAAAATATTACTTGAAATTAACTATTAAAAGAATCATTTATCAAATATAGTAGAATTCATAAATTAAGTTACAAACTTACCATATGCTCATCAGATCCTCTAGCAGTATCTTGTGCAGTATCAAAACCAAATGTAGTGCTAGCTAACTCCTGTACAAGGTCAAAATCAAAGTGTCCAATTAAATCTTAAATTAAGAGTCAAAATAAGATCAAATTAAGTATTGCATATTGTATATGGTGAAAATGGATAACAATAATAACAATATTGAAAGGCTAAATGAATCCAACCACTAAACCCTAGCCTAACAATCAACAAAGATCCACCATAACCTATGAAGATTACCTAAGACAATGCAAATCACAAGAAATCACAAAGATTATACCATCACATGTCCAATAGGGTTTTGATCTCCATTCTTCCTATCTCCATTGATCTTGCTTGATATATTTGCTCTCAGATTTTATATGCACAAGAGCTCAACAAAGAATGGAATGTGGTTGCAAGTAGGATCATAGTGTAGCAAGTTGCATGAAAGATCATTAGCATGAGTGATTAAGCTCAATGATTAGCTTTTGATAGTGAAGAAAGCATCTCCTTAAATAGAAGACACAATATGAAATGGAGGGATAAGATTGAGAGGTGTAAAAGGAGGTCGGCTAGGATTAGAGGGTAGGTATAAGAAATAGTAAAATAATGAAAGAGGTAGGTAGTGTATGAATTAAGAGATGAATGACATGTGTCATGGGTAGAAAAAGCTAATGAATTAATTAAATAAATAAAGATTTATTTAATTAATAGAAGAAGTGGGATCAATTAAATAAATAAGATATTTATTTAATTTAGGAAAAGGATAATTTAAATAAATAAATGTATTTATTTAAATGAGAAATAAGGCTAGAAGAGGATAAATGAATTAATTAAATAAATAAAGATTTATTTAATTAATAGAAGAATTAGGCTTAGATAATTAAATAAATAAAATATTTATTTAATTAGACTGGACAATTTTGGGTGTCTACATTTTGCCCCTCTTTGAGACAATGCGGCTTGTCGCGTTCTTTCAATGAAGATAAGATGAACTGATACAAAGTTGCCCCAGGATGGGAATGATATGCCCCCTCGAGAGATTGGATGAAAAAGTCTGGAAAGATTGCAAACAATCTCTCGATAAGAAAGAAAGGCTAGAATGGAATGGTCAGATAAAGTGACAAAGTCACGGGATAATGAAGACTAACTCGGGAAATGAAGGCGAGGGCTAGGGTAGGCTATAAGATAGACCACGGGCAAAAGACATCCTCATTGTCATCTACACCTTCATGAGATCACAGTGCAGAGCGAGAAAAAGAGCAGCAGCAGTCAGCAGCGATGGCCTTCGTACACAGATTCGACCGTGTTCGTCGATTTCAGAGACCAGCAGAGGCAGGAGAGCCGGTAAGTACCACAAAACCTCCTCGTACTTTGACGCATTCAATTTTGTCATTAATGCATGCTAGTTAGCAATAAATGTGCTTAGGAATAGGGCACAAAAAAGTGCAAAAATGTGCAACCGCATCTGTGTCGGTGCCAGGCGAGTCTGTGTCCGCCAGGCGCGTCTGTGTTAGTTCCAGGCGCGTTTCCGTCTGGAATCGCGTTTGTGATTGATGTGGGCGCGTTTATGTCCTTTAGGGGCGTTTATGTTCCAAAGTCGCGTCTGTGAGTAATTTAGGCATGTTTATGTCAAACAGGCACATCTGCGTTGTGTAAGCGTGCTTGTGTAGTCAAGAGGCGCGTTTGTGAGTTTAAAGCGCATTTATGTCAGAAAATGCAAGTTTTTAGTCTTCTAGGTCAAATCGACAGTTCTGTGATGAACATACGCTGTCGATTGGATAAGCTACTGAGAGGATACACTCAAGCAGGTCCTCTAGGAAGACTAGGATAGATCAAGGCACTTTGTGATGAACAGGGAGCACCAAGATAGAGTACTTTGTGATGAACAGGGAGTACCCAAAGGATGAGCAGCACTTTGTGATGAACAGGGAGTGCTAAATGTGAGTAACACTTTGTGATGAACAGGGAATGTCACACACGTAGTACTTTGTAATGAACAGGGAGCACTACTAGGATAGATAGCAACACTTTGTGATGAACAGTGAGTGTCACTAGAATAGATAACCATATGCATTTAGATAGCAAGTAGCATTTTGTGATGAACAGGGAATGTCACGATAACTGACATGATTGATTGTTTGACTGCAGGAGTATCTGCCTATGCTAGAGTCACGGGAGAGATTCCCGTCCACACAGAGGTTGTGACCAGAGTTATCGTTTGAGGACAGAGCTGCCATTGAGGAGATGGGATTGAGACACGTATTATATGTGCCTGAGTTTCGGGCAAACATGGGTTTGCTGACTGCGTTGGCGGAGAGATGGCACTCCGAGACATGCACATTTCATTTGCCGATGGGGGAGATGACAGTGACCCTCGAGGATGTCTATAGGATATTGCATATACCGATCGATGGAGAGCTGATCCCATACGATCGTGATGGAGACAAGGAGGCTTTGAGACGGGTGTTCCAGGATCCCAGACTAGAGATGAGAGCAGGACATGTGGCATGGGATACCATGACTGTGACAGGGTTAGCCTTGCCAGCTGTGATCGGAGGAGCCATCAGTGGGTTCCTGTGTCCGGACAGGGCGACACGGGGGTTGGCAGTGGGCTGGGGAGGAGCACTAGAGATATTGGTGTCTGAGAACACCAGGTATGCATGGGGTCCATGTGTCTTGGCACATCTGTATTATGAGCTTCACCAGTTCATCTACCATGGATCAGTGGGACTGGGTTGTGGAGTGACACTGCTATAGGTGTGGGCATACGAGAATCTGCCTATCACACGGCCGATACACTTCAGGGGCAGAGGTCAGGGGCGAAGCTTTGTGCATCTCTATGATATGATTACTTCACAGCCTCGGATTGGCAGGTTAGAGCACTGGAGGCGTGTGATAGATGACATTGATGTAGTCATCTGGAGGTCGTACCTGGGGTGCAAGGAGTGGGAGGATGACGCAGTGGAGCTGCCTTATACCTTCAGGAGCAGATATTTGATTGGGCGGACGCCTTACATACTGGAGAGATAGCTGGTGGATAGGGTTGGCAGACAGTTTGGCAGGATCCAGAGGATGCCACGAGGCTCGGGTATGTATGCCCGCACAATGAGGGATCAGGCGCAGTTTGGGCCGTTGTTATCATATGATCAAGCAGTCACACAGTTGGCAGAGATGGTGCCCCTACCTTGGGATATGTGGCCAGAGATTGAGGATGCAGGTATGGATGCAGAGTATACAGCTTACTAGGCAGAGCATCCATTCCCTCGATTGACAGATCCAGGGGAGTTACTGGAGGGAGAGGTAGGAGGAGATGATGATGATGACAGTGGGGGTGATGGAGGCAGAGGCCGACGGAGGCAGAGGGGAGTAGTTGGGGAGAGGAGGGTGGACAAGAGGGATAGGCTCAGGTGGTGAGGGGTCGCGGTGGAGTGCCCCTGCAGGTACCAGTAGCACAGGGTCCTAGGGCACAGGGACAGAGACAGGGACATGTGCAGGTGCCTAGGCATGCACAGAGACAGGTACAGGGACCTAGACATGTACCGAGATAGGTACAGGGACAGGTACAAGAGTAGGCACCCATAGAGGGAGAGCCATAGGCAGAGGCAGAGGGTGGGGATCCAGAGGAGGATGAGCTGATTGAGCTCAGGGAGATCTGCCAGGGTCAGGCAGATGAGATACAGGAGTTGGAGAGGGAGAGAGACCAACTCAGGACGAGGCTCAGGGACACTGAGCGAGAGAGGGATCAGGCTATCCAGCGCTATACTGAGGCTGAGACAGCGCTGAGACTAGGGAGGTAGGCGGCGGAGGATGCAGGAGCAGGCTACGCATATGTGCTGCGAGCCGGAGAGGAGATCGCCTACTGGAGGGACCTATATTATGGTGTCGTGCCAATAGATCAGCAGGCGAGGAGCTTCTATAGACCATCACAGACAGCGACGGCTACGGGAGGGAGTCAGAGGAGACAGGCATCTAGTGGTGGGGTCATGGGTCCTCCACCACCACCAGATAGGCAAGGTGATCCTGGAGCGGGTCCTTCTAGGGCTCAGATTCCGTCGAGGCCAGGCGGCTCCGAGGGAGGGAGTTCATCATAGCCATAGAGGGCTCCCTTGTATTAGTATTTGTACCATTTTTTTGTATTGTAGACACCTGCGGGTGATTGTAGCCATATGATTTTTTGACATCATTGTATCATGACATTTTTGATTATATATATGAGAGATGATTCATTTTTGCGGCAGCTATATGCATGTGTACTTATGTAATGAGATGCTTCTTATAATGTATGTTTTATGATATGGACACTTATGATATGGATGCAAATATGTACATGATGCAATGCAATATTTTTGTTCTTTTATGATTCTATATGTTATGCTAATGCAAATGTGAATGTATGTAATGCAGATGAATATGATAATGCAAATGTAAATTGTGCTAACAGGTGTTGTGTGCAGAATGTGATGCAGTTGCGATATCCATATGTATGTATGAAATGCTTATATGTGGTAATGCAGGTGTAACTATATGAAATGCAAATATTTTTGGTATGTCATTATACTCAGTCATGTGATAGCGGGCTACGCGGACTCAAGAAGGATGATGGAAGTCAATTAAGAAAGGGGGATGGAAGACAGAAGATATGAAAGTGAAAGAGCTTCTTGTGCGTTATCATCATTGAGCTTTATTATGGCAAGTAGGTTATGACAATCGAGGCATATGTTCGACCCAGAAAGTCATTGTACCTGTTTGCATGGAGATAAGACAGTCACAAACAAGGAATGCCCCAGTTCACACTAGACTCACAGTGTCCTCATATCCTTGGACAAGTCATAGCATTACTAAGGGACAATCCAGAGACAACAAATGCAAATAGATGATGATACCCCATCCTCGCCTTTCTAGTCAAAGACATCCTGGAGATAGAATCTCTAATCAGAGACATCCTGGAAAAGCTAAAAGACATGTCACCAAAAAGATGAAATCAAAAGAAAACCAAGACTCGCCACCAACATCCACTGTAGTCCTCAAGTTTAGTGTCTCTTGTCACTTGTATAAGTCTTATTTTATTGTGGTCACAATGTTCACTTTCACAGAAAGGATAGATAGCACTGAACCATAATGTTGTTTGAGTCTGTTGAAAGATTTGATTTTGTTGAAGCCCATTGTTGCTGTTGTGTCTCATCTGAAACTGACTGAATCCATGAAACTGATACTTTATTGCGGAGAAGACGAAGCTTTATTGTGGATCTGTGATGCAAATGTTGCTTTATTGCGGATTGTGCGTTAATAGACTGAAGGAAGCTGGAAGAAACTGTACTCCTCGAAACATGTGATGCTCTCAGTTCCACACCCATCACTAGACGTAGGATTTTGCCTTAGCCCCAGATAGGATCTGATTTATTGTGGATGGAAAGGGATGAAAAGGAATGTTTATTATGAATGACTAACCAATCTTGGGTAGATCAATAACAAGCCATGATGGGAATGGGTAAGTTTATTATGGATGAATTGGTTGTGAGTGTGTGCAAAGTGAAATGATGAAAGAGAATCCTGAAGGAGGGAGGAGCAAAGTCTCTACGCATGGCGCTGGCGACCCAGTTTTCACCATGGTACTTGCCCAGGGTGCCACCGAAGTGGTTTTCACCATTGGATGAAATTATTTCTCTTTACTTTTTTTGATTTTTCAATTTTTTTGTGTCACAAGGCGCCTGTTTGCCAGGTTTTCACCAAGTAACGATTTTTTTGTTTTTATAATTTTTTTGTATTTTTCAATTAAGATATTCCGACGAGCTATGTGTAGAACCTGCGAAGGTGCATGCTGTTGATAGGATCCTCCAAAGGTTCACCTTCTGTAGTAGAGAGCTGATATGCCCCAGAGCCATATACTGCTGTGATGATGTAAGGACCAAGCCAGTTTGGTTCAAACTTGCCCTTCTTATCTCTGTCTTGCTGATTCTTGGGGTTTTCTCTGAGGACTAAGTCACCTACCTCAAATGTGCAAGGCTTGACTTTGTGATTGTAGCTGCGACTCATTCGCTATTGGTAAGCCTTAAGATGATTAAAAATAGTTTGTCTCCGTTCATCCAGCAGTTCTAGTTCTTGTAAGCGAGAGACCCTGTAATCTTCATCGTTGATGATGTTTCGCAAAGAGACCCGTAAAGAAGGTAACTCGACCTCAATAGGCAAGATGGCTTCAGCGCCGTAGACAAGTGAGTAGGGTGTAGCTCCTGTAGGTGTGCGGACACTTGTGCGATAGGCCCAAAGTGCTGGATTGAGTTGGATATGCCAGTTACGGCCAGCGTCGTCGACTGTCTTTTTGAGGATTTTAAGAATTGTTTTATTAGACGCCTCAGCTTGGCCATTACCTTGGGGGTAATATGGTGTGGAGAAATGATGGGAGATATGGAAGCGCTCACAGAGTTCACGAACATCCTAATTTTTGAAGGGACGCCCGTTATCCGTAATAATGGACTTAGGAATACCATATCGGCAAATGATGTAGTTCAGGATGAAGGTAGCAATTTGTTTCCCAGTGACTTGTGTGAGAGGCACGGCTTCAATCCATTTTGTGAAATACTTTGTGGCAGTGATAATGAATTTATGACCATTGGAAGAAGGAGGGTGAATCTTGCCTATGAGATCAAGTCCCCACTGACAAAAGGGCCAAGGAGACGCAAGTGGTTGTAGTTTTTGTGCTGGTGCATGTATGAGGTCTCCACAAATTTGACATTGCTTACATTTCTTGACAAACGGATATGAGTCTTTTTCCATATTGGGCCAGTAATATCCAGTCCTAATGAGTTTCTTGGCCAAGGTAGGACCACTAGCATGTGGACCACATATCCCTTCATGCACTTCACGTAACGCAATCTGAGCTTCATTTCTTTCTAGACATCTAAGAAGAGTGCCATCTAGACCTCGCCGGTATAGGATATCAGCTAGAATGACGTATCGAGAGGATTGGTGAATGAAAGTGCGGCATTGGTTGTTTGATAGATCAGGAGGTAAGATATTGTCGTGAAGGTATGTGAAGATGGAACCATATAACTGGGATTCGGGACCGACAACATATATCATCTCAGTAGGCATTATCTCATATGAAGGGACTAAAAGGTTATCCACCAAGAACTCATAGCGGGTCTCGTTTGGAGGTAAATCAATCAATGAAGCAATTGTAGCCATGGCATCTGCGGCACGATTCTGCTCTCTTGGTATCTGCTCAAAGTCTATCTTTGTAAAGTGTTGTTTCAGATCATCCACCATTTGTTTATAAGGCAGTAATTTTTCATCTTTTGTTTGGTAATCGTCAGTTGCTTAACGGATAACAAGTTGGGAGTCTCCAAAAACACGAAGTTCCTGTATCTTCCATTGAACTGCAATTCGTAATCCTGTTGTTAATGCCTCATATTCCTCTATATTGTTGGTGCAAGGAAATGATAAGCGGTATGATTTTGGTATAGAATCGCCTTGAGGAGTTATAAAGAGAATACCAGCTCCTGCCCCATGCTATGTGTATGAGCCATCGAAGTACAGTTGCCATGGCTTTGCACGTGACACTGTTAAAATGGATTCATCTGGAAATTCTAAATTTAAAGGAACATCATCTATCATGGGAGCATCTGCTAATTGATCTGTGATGGCTTGTCCTTTTATTGCTTTTCTGTCCACATACTCAATGTCGAATTCACTCAATATCATTACCCATTTGGCCAGTCGCCCAGTAAGTGTAGCTTTGTTGAGAAGGTACTTTAATGGATCAATTCTTGCAATCAACTTAGTCTTGTGAGTGAGCATATAATGTCATAATTTCTGTGAAGCAAAGACCATAGCGAGATATGCATGCTCGATTGGTGTGTAGTTTAGCTCATATCCTACCAATGTGCGACTGATATAGTATACTACTTTTTCCTTGCTGTCAGCAATTTGTTGCGCTAAGAGTGCCCCCAGTGCTGTTGGAGTAGCTGAAATGTATAATAACAGTGGTTGATCTGAAACTGGTGGCATCAGAACTGGCGGATTTAGAAGATAATCTTTGAGCGTTTGGAAAGCCTATTGACAGTTATCATCCCATTTGAATTTGATGTTTTTATGTAGCAAGTTTTGAAAAGGATTGCACTTATCCGCCAGTTGTGCTATGAATCTTCGTATGGACTGGAGTCTTCCTTGTAAGGATCGAAGTTGACTGATATTTCTTGGTGGTTGCATTTCCAAGATAGATTTGACTTTTGCTGGATCCGCTTCAATTCCTCTTTTGGATACAATGAATCCTAGGAGTTTCCCGGAGGTTACTCCAAAGACACATTTCTTGGGGTTTAATCTTACCTTGTACTTTTCCAATCGATCAAAGGCAACTGAAAGTATGTCCAAATGTGTATTTCTGTCTATTGATTTGACCAAGAGATCGTCAACATAATCTTCCACCGTTACATGCATGAGATCATGAAAAATAGTAGTCATAGCTCTTTGATATGTAGCACCTGCATTTTTCAGCCCAAAGGGCATGACATTCCAACAGAAAGTTCCCCACGGACAAGTGAATGATGTTTTATGTTGATCCTCGGGTGCAATCCTGATTTGATTATAACCAGAAAACCCATCCATTAAAGATAACATTTCATGACCTGCTGTGAGATCAATGATCAAGTCGATATTTGGTAATGGGAAGTCATCTTTTGGACAAGCTTTGTTGATGTCTCTGAAATCTGTACATATTCTGATGCTGCGATCTGGTTTACTGACAGGTACTAAATTGGAGATCCATTCAGGATAATCAATTGGGCGTATGAATCCGACATCCAATAATTTCTCCAGCTCTGCTTTGACTAGTAATGCTACTTGCGGATGCATTTTTCTTAATTTCTGTTTCACTGGCTTTGCCCCTGGTTTGACTGTCAAATGATGCATTACCAAATCTGGATCCAGTTCAGGCATATCAGCGTATGACCATGCAAAGTTGATTTGTCGTTCTTTGAAGAAGCTTATGAATTTTGATCTTTCGGACTCTGTTAATGATTGAGCTAGGAATATGTTGTGTGGGACCTCTTCTGTACCGATGTTTGTTTTGATAGTCTCCTCTACCAACATGGATGATTTTTCCTCATATGATGCTGGGAGAATGTCGAGCCTTCCATCTTCAGGCGCCTCAGAGAGGTTTTCACCCTCAGATACATCCTTAATTTTTACTTTTTTGGGGTCAGATAGCGCCACAATGTGGTTTTCACCACAAGACCCTTGATTTGTTCTTATTTTCACATTTTTGTGACTGGAAGGTCCGACACCCTCACCAAAATATGCGACACGTGGTTTTGTAGGTTGTGGTTCCTAACTGGGTACTGCAGATACCGCTGGGGGCTTTGTTCGACAGACTTATGGATATATCCTTTTTCAAATAAAATGTAAAGCGGAAAAATCAAACCCTAGTTGTTCTCCCCTCCCCAACTCCGAGGAGGGAGAAGGGAGAGTCACTAGGGTTGATGGTTTTCACTTAGGAGGGACTTTACATTCAAAAGAGGGGTTGAAACCCGCAAGATCCAATCCCACGCAATGCAAGATTGGATTCTATATGAGTTTCAAGGGTTGTGATAGCAAGGATACCCTCTTTTGTAAAGAATGTAGATGGAAAGATTGAACTAGGAATGCATAGAAAGTGATACAGATTCGCTTATAAACTGAGATAGGGATATAGGATGAGGCTGCGGACCTGGAATTAGCAGTAAAATGTCGATACGGTGCTGTCCGGCAAATTTGAGCAAAAATTGACAGGACGATGGCGCCCCGCGTGCACACGGTCCTCCGAAAAATCCGCGAAACGAAGGGGGATCTGTTCGTCTCTGCACAAGGATTCCAGATCTTCAATTTCAGTCGCGTACCTACAACCTACACACAGAAAAGCGAAGACGATTGGGGGTTTAGGGATTAGGGGTTTTACTTTAGGTCAAACCCCAGTTTTGGAATTAACCAAGAACTGAGAAATGCTGTAAATGTAAATGTCTGTAATGTAAAACAAGTACTAATACCTTGTTGTAAGGATGTTTGTATCCTTATATGCGAAGGTATAGATGTTGTTGTTTGTTGTATGTTGTATGTTGTAGCATGTAATGTGTTGTAAGTGATCTCCTCTTCAATGGTTGAATCCTTGTCTTGAATGCAACACTTAGCCTTGAATGGAGACTTAGAATGATCAATTGCTTGAAGGAATGCTTGAATGCTTGAATGCTTGAATGTTTGAGTATAGTTTCCACAATTTTTCCATCATGTCGAATGAAAGAGGAAAATGTAGTTTATATACTTGTCAATTAGGGCTGATAGACTGATTTTCCCGGCCTTAGGCCGACCAGGAAATGTTAATTTTCCAATTTGCAAACAAAAAGGCCCGAAGTCCCATAGGAGACCGGGCCCAAAATAGGGCCAGGGACCAGGGCGCTGGGCGCTCTGGTCCCACCTCCCGGGACAGCAAGGTGCAAGGAGGATCAGGCCAGGGTGCTGGAAAAATGCAGTTTTTGGTGTCATGAGCAAGTTTCGGGGTCTCCATTCAGGTTTAGCGTTGCATCACCGTCGTGAAGACCCAAATGCAGTCGAAATTGCAAGTGTTGCAATTTTAGGACGCTACATTTAGCCCCCACTTTAGCGGGAGTATAAGCGTACGCTCATACTTCCGGTAAAGTACAAGGAAACAACATTGAAAAACTTTCACCACGTCAAGGAGGCAAGATACACCAAGCCCCCAGTGGACTAAGGATCTTACGACTTCGATTGACAAAGTAAAAGGGAAGATCATGAGGGAGAACCATGACTGTCAGTAGCAAGGTTCCCTCACTATGAGTCATGCAAGAAAGATATCAAAAATTTTAAGGGCAAAGCTAAATTTGTCAAGAAATTTTCAAGTATCTTGAAAAGATATGAACGGGATGTATGCCCCCCTACGTTAAAGAGATTGCACACGCCTCACCGGGGGTGATTGCTTTAAGGTAGTGATACATATAAGAAAATGAAAAAGGGAAAGGAGCACGTTATCACAAGGATTTAGCCCCCAAGTGTGAGATAAGCCCAAGGATAATAGACACAAAACACAAAGCATGAGGTGACTTCACTTTCCTCGGGGTCAGTATGCTGTATGATAATTCATGTATATCATATTTATGTATGCATAATTGTTCTTCATTCCCCAATCAAGGAAGGTCACCTAGAAGAAGGGAACACATGTGTCTTTTGAGTCAACATGAGAGAGATCGAGAGATCTCAATGCTTTGCATCATCCTCAAGTAGACAACACTAAGGACAACAAATAGAAGAATGAGAATAACATATAGAAGAAGTAACAAAAGAGAGGGGGAGAGAATCTGCTATGCTAATGAAACTAGTCTAGCACGTCATCTACCCCCCGATCTTGCTGATCAATGTTTCGGGAAGGTAGGGAAAACGCTAGAGGAGGAACATCCAACACAGCAGATGGAGCTATCACAAGATCCAAACAAGGGCTATGTTCATATCCCAAGCCACGGTGTTCTTGTCTAGGAGCTAGGATAAGTGCTTTAGAAAATTCGTTAGATAAATGGTTATCAATATCAACAAGTTCATATTCACTATCAGAATGAATAGGAGAAGTAGCATTTTCATCATGAATAACATTTTCATCTATATCATCATCAAGATTTATAAAAATAGGATCTTTAACTCGCACAGGATCAAGACCATCATGCATCTTATGTTTAGGAGATTTCGGCTCAATCGTCGGCTGAGGAGAAAATGGAATAATGCTTGTTGAAGGTGTTTTTGGGGATTGCAAAGTTTGAGCTCTAAGACGACGCTTTCGCCGGCATTCACGTGTAGAACGATTTCATCTAGTCTTAGTAGGAAGTTGAGAAGATTGAGGAGGAGGAATGTTCTCATCCTTATCACTTGGGTGTTTAGGTTGTGGTCTCTTAGGCTGAACAATAGGAGAAGAGGAAGGAGGAGGAACTGCTCCATATAAAGGAGGAATATTTGGTTTTGGAAGGAGACCCAATCCATCATGACGAGGAGGGATAGGTCTACTTTTAGGAAGTTTATTAATCATAGGCATAGTCACATCCATAGGGATGGGTTGGGAATCTTCTTGAGGAAAGACATTAGTTTTATCTTTCAAAGGAAGAACTTCCTTCTCAAGAATGATAGGAATGTCAAGTTTGGGTGTTCTAGGTTCACTTAGAGATAGGATCATGTCTTTTTTCCACTTTTGATAAGATTTGAAAAGATGATCACTTCGCGGAGGAAGAGATTGGAATTGTTTAGGCCAAAAGTAATCAAGAGGAACGCTAGAAGTTCTTTCAGCTGGTTTAAAGAGACTATGATTGATAGTAACAACTTCACCGTTATGGGAAAATTTCAAACACTTGTGAATAGGAGAAGCAATAGCTTTCATGGAAGATAGCCAAGGATAGCCAAGCTTCACACAAAATTGTTCGGAAGATGGAATAATAGCAAAGTTCACATCAAGGTATTTGTTACGGACCTCAATAGGTAATGTAATAGAACCAATTGTAGGAGAAGAAAATGCATCAAATAGTTTCACAACCACATTTGTTTTGTCATAGATAACTTGATTCAATTGCAAAGTAAACAGAAATTCTTCAGTAATGACATTAACCATACAAGAAGGATCAATAAGCACTCCACGGCAAGGTGTGTTCTTGACTTTTGCAACTATATATAAAGGACCATCAGGTGCCCTGATAGTTTCACTGGAATCAAATGTGATGGAAGGTTCTTTAGGGATTTTCTATTGCTCTACAAAGTTAATCACATTCGGAGTCATGGACACAAGATCATCAGGTGAGACAGAGGAATCAGTAGTATCAATCACATTAGAGGTATGAGAAGGTAATGGATCAGTGAAAATCTGAAGATTTTGGTTAGGAGGAGCTATAGATGTATTGCCTTTATCATTCACTCTAGAAACAGAGATAGTATTATTATCAATCAAATCTTGAATTTTCCCCTTTAAAGCAAAACATTTTTTAGTATCATGCCCAGGTTGACGATGAAATTGACAAAAAGATTTGTTATCAAAATAGGGTGAATTAATCTTTGCAGGATCAATTTGCCTTATAGGAGGAAGAGCAAGCACATTTTGTTCCAATAACTTATTCATAATACTATGCAATGATTCATTCAGAGTAAACTTTCTTTCTTTCTTGAAAAACTTAGAAATAGGAGACACACCTGATGCTGCATTCACATTGTTGTTGATGATGTTTTCATTGAATTTAATGGACTCTCTGTTCGGTTTAAACTTCCCAAATGGTTGTTGACTACTATCACCCTTATCACTCGGAGTCATAGGATGTGATTGTTCCATTTGACTCAGAGTCAGTTGATAATTGTGAAGAGTTGCGCACAACTGTTGGAAAGAAGTAAACTCAGAAAACAGGAGTTTTTCTCTAATGTCTTTTTGTAAATTAGAAATAAAGATTCTTTGAATATCATTGTCAGGCACTGGAAAAGAAATTTGAGCATACAAATGCTTATATCTACCAATGAAATCAGTCACTTTTTCTTTAACACCTTGTTTACAATGCATTAAATCAATCAAAGTAACTTTAGGACTTATATTGTTTTGAAATTGTTGAATGAAAGCATTTGCAAGTTGTTCGAAAGAAGTAATAGAATAGGAAGGCAATGAGCAATACCATTGTAGGGCTTTGTCTCTTAATGTTCTAGTAAACAATTTTGCAAGCAACCTTTGGTCATAAGCAAAATCAGTACATATTGTTTGAAAGGTCTTAACATGTGTTAGAGGATCACCCTTACCATTATAAAGCTCCAAATGCGGAATTTCAACATGTTTAGGGGGAATAGCTCGAACAATGTCAAGAGAAAGTGGACTCGCAACATCAAATGTGGGCACACTAAACTTAGATTGATTCATAGAGGCAATTTGTTGCTGTAAAGAAGAGACAGTTTGTGCAAGATTGTTAATGGTCGCTTCAGTCGAAGAGTTCATATTAGACGTGTTAGATTGTGATGGAGGTGTTATGTTATTGAAAGAAGGTAGAGAGTAAGGTGGTGGGACACTATGATAGTTAGTCATAGGAGATGATTGGATAGGAGGAACACTACAAGGAGTAATGGAATGATTAAACGAGTTGCCCCCTTGCGTCATGTTCATTTGTGGTGATATAATAGGAACACTCATTGAAGGAATGAATGAAGAAGTTGGATTGAATGAAGGAAGAGGGTTAATTGAAGAAGAGGGATTGCCCCCATGACTGGTGATTATAGGAGGAATGTCTTGTGTTGAAGTAGTCATTATGTTTGATGTAAAAGTAGGTATACTAGCAATAGGAGTCGTCAAAGGAATAGAATGATTGACTTGAGTAGGAGGTTGTGTATAACCTAAGGTTTCGGCACAACTTTTCATAGGTATCACATTTGAATCCACAATGTGTGCAATACCACGCAAAATATCAATTCCATTATTATCACTTTGAAGCATACGTTTTAGACCCTCAATTAAAGGAAGAGCTTGACTATCAGGGTATTCTTGAGACATCCATTGTCGAAAATCATCAAATTGGTTATCCAATTTTGAAAGTTGTTCTACAGAAACCTCATGGAGAGATTCTTCATCATTAAGAGGATTAGAGGAATTACCCATGTCCTCGTTAAAAAGACCATTCAAATTAGGTTCCATCTCCTCAGTAATTAAACCTTGGAAGGACTTAATTCTAAGGCTTCGTCTAACGGGAATAGTGTAAGTAGGACTTATTGTTGTAAAACTCATGCACTAAAGAAAGAGAGAAGATTTTGAATTTTAGAGGTAGCAAATTTCAGTAAAATCAGCCAATCTTCTAGATTTAAGCTGTTAAATACAATCAGGACAATCTCCCGAAATTTTAGAAAAAATGTCCGGGACCGTGGCGCTCGGGGTGCACACGGTCCTCGCAACTTTTTTCGAAATTTGCAGGGATGAAAGTTATGATGATTTTACAGCTAACCTGAAAAAATTGAGTGACTTTATGATCTGTAGATAGGCCAAATTAAAGTTGCAATCTCAAAATTGAACCCTACCAAGATTGTTGAAAAATGCAAATTTTGAATTTTGAAAAAGAGAGGGAAACTAAAATTTTGAATTTTATGATTTTAGAGGGAATACCAAAAGCAATGCAAGTTTTGAAATTTAAAAGTTGACTCAATTTCACGCAAAATTCAATTCTGAAAGCGGAAATCAAAGTTGTTGTAATTAAGCACTTAATTTCAAAAGTCACAAATTGCAAGAATTTGAATAAAGCACTGAAATTTCGAATGAATGCCAACACACTTTTCAGATTTAGGATAGTAAGAAACACAATTTTGACATGAATTTCAGTTTTGACAATTTTTGAATGATTAGAAGCCTCAATCCAAGCAATCGCTAGACCAACTTCGACTGTAATTTTGAAGGTGTTAAAATTGATAAAATCAGCCAAAATTCTGGATTTTAGCAGGAAAATACAGTAAGATCTCGCTCCCGAAATTTCGGAAAAAATGTCGGGGACGATGGCGCTCGGAGTGCACACGGTCCTCGCAACTTTTTTCCAAATTTTCAGGGATAAAAGATATTGTGATTTTATTGCGGAATCCAAAGTTACAGCCAATTTGGAGGTGTTTTGATTAGTGAAATTATCAGTCAAAGGTTGAATCAAGAGGGTTTCAAAAATTAGGGTTTTGACACTTAACCACTTAATTTTCAAAATCAAAGCACAAATATGAATTGATAATTTGTAATAGAAGGGCAGATCTGAAACAAGCATCAACAATTAAATATTTCACAAGTTTAATTACTTAAAAAGAAAATTTAGGGTTTTTATGCAATTAACCTCTAAAATTTTGCCAAAGATCAAACATGGAAATGTAATCAAGGAATCCAATTTTCAGATCTAACTATGAATAATCAGAAAAGGATGTTCATGTCGGGTTCACCAAAATGTAAAGCGGAAAAATCAAACCCTAGTCGTTCTCCCCTCCCCAACTCCGAGGAGGGAGAAGGGAGAGTCACTAGGGTTGATGGTTTTCGCTTAGGAGGGACTTTACATTCAAAAGAGGGGTTGAAACCCACAAGATCCAATCCCACGCAATGCAAGATTGGATTCTATATGAGTTTCAAGGGTTGTGATAGCAAGGATACCTTCTTTTGTAAAGAATGTAGATGGAAAGATTGAACTAGGAATGCATAGAAAGTGATAAAGATTTGCTTATAAACTGAGATAGGGATATAGGATGAGGCTGCGGACCTGGAATTAGCAGTAAAATGTTGATACGGTGTTGTCCTGCAAATTTGAGCAAAAGTTGACGGGACGATGGCGCCCGGCGTGCACACGGTCCTCCGAAAAATCCGCGAAACGAAGGGGGATCTGTTCGTCTCTGCACAAGGATTCCAGATCTTCAATTTCAGCCGTGTACCTGCAACCTACACACAGAAAAGTGAAGACGATTGGGGGGTTAGGGATTAGGGGTTTGCCTTTAGGTCAAACCCCGGTTTTGGAATTAACCAAGAAATGAGAAATGCTGTAAATGTAAATGTCTGTAATGTAAAACAAGTACTAATACCTTGTTGTAAGGATGTTTGTATCCTTATATGCAAAGGTATAGATGTTGTTGTTTGTTGTATGTTGTATGTTGTAGCATGTAATGTGTTGTAAGTGATCTCCTCTTCAATGGTTGAATCCTTGTCTTGAATGCAACACTTAGCCTTGAATGGAGACTTAGAATGATCAATTGCTTGAAGGAATGCTTGAATGCTTGAATGCTTGAATGTTTGAGTATAGTTTCCACGCTTTTTCCATCATGTCAAATGAAAGAGGAAAATGTAGTTTATATACTTGTCAATTAGGGCTGATAGACTGATTTTCCCGACCTTAGGCCGACCAGGAAATGTTAATTTTCCAATTTGCAAACAAAAAGGCCCGAAGTCCCATAGGAGACCGGGCCCAAAATAGGGCCAGGGACCAGGGCACTGGGCGCCATGGTCCTGGGGGACAAGGGCGCTGGGTGCCCTAGTCCTGAAGGACCAGGGCGCTGGGCGCTCTGGTCCCACCTCCCGGGATAGCAGGGTGCAAGGAGGATCAGGCCAGGGTGCTGGAAAAATGCAGTTTTTGGTGTCATGAGCAAGTTTTGGGGTCTCCATTCAGGTTTAGTGTTGCATCGCCATCGTGAAGACCCAAATGCAGTCGAAATTGCAAGTGTCACAATTTTAGGACACTACATGTACCGATGTTTGTTTTGATAGTCTCCTCTACCAACATGGATGATTTTTCCTCATATGATGCTGGGAGAATGTCGAGCCTTCCATCTTCGGGCGCCTCAGAGAGGTTTTCACCCTCAGATACGTCCTTTCTTTTTACTTTTTTGGGGTCAGATAGCGCCATAATGTGGTTTTCACCATAAGACCCTTGATTTGTTCTATGGTGTATCCCGTTTTATGGTCTCCAGGGGGAAGATCGTCTCGTATGCCAAGATAGTTGATAATAGCTTCGTCATTTTGAAATGTGTCAAATTGTGCTGGTCCTTCATAATCCCAGTCAATGAGTTGGTGGTGAACAAGGGGAAGGCCTTTTATGTTTTTAGAGTTTGCGGGGCTAAGAGTGAAGATGTGGTTATATTCGGGTATATCGAGGCAATCACCGAGGTCATCGATGGCACTCTCCTCATCAGTCTCGATCACGAGCGAGTCCAAATTGTTGTTACTAGTAGCGCCTTCTGGGACAGGTGTCCTCATCCTATGTGATTTCGACCTAGAACCTTGAGATGAAGACTGTGCGGCATCCTTATGGGTTGTTTTTTGACCAACTCTGAACTTTTTATAAAATTCCTCTTCTTCTGTGGGTTCATCTAGCTCTCTGCATGTCTCGGTGAGCTCGTAGTCACTGGAGGATTTGTCTGAACCCCATTCCCATTCATTGGAATCTATGGAATAGCAATCTTCTTGTTGAACTTTGGCAACTTTGATTTGTGATGCCTCTTCTGTCTTTTTTGTGTGGATCTTGGAAGTCAGAAAACCAAGTCCCTTTGAGCGTTCTCTTCTTACAGTCAATTCAGGTTGTAGGGGTTCCATGATGCCTTCTTTGTGTAACCCAAGAGGGCTTTTTCCATCATACCCGAATTTTTGTAGAATCTTGAAGCCTTTGCCATATTTCTCACAAGGTATATTGATCTGATCATGTGTGTCATCTTCAATGTCTTTATAGAGCATTGAGTATAAATCTTCCTCTTCCAGTTCGCCCCATCTTTGAAAGGTAGTAGGATCCCATTTGAGCGTCATGATGAATGTTTGCTTGTTAGGATGTGGCCTTCCAAATTCTTTTGGAGAGCTCATGACTTGTCGTAAATACATGGTCTGATTTAAAGTGTATTCTCCCATGCCTTTGTCTTGAAATCTGCCTTTAAGTTCACCTTGTTTTGATGTCGAAGGTTTTAATGACTCAGGGTCAATGTATGCCGAAGAAGGAATAGCTTCACGATTACTGGGAATGATGGTCTCCGTATGTGATCTCAGGTTATTGCAATATATGAACGGATTAGGATCACCGTTAACTGTTACCTCGACTCCATTATGAGGAAACTTAATGCATTGATGATATGTTGATGGGACTGCCCTCATCTCATGAATCCAAAGACGTCCTAGCAATATATTATAAGTGAGATCTAAATCCAAGACCTGACAAACCACATCCTTTGTAACTGGCCCAATTCTTAGAGGTAAGGTGACCGTGCCCTTGGATGAGCGTTCTTCATCATCATATGCCTTGATGGTAATTTGGTTCTTTGAATTCACAGCTTTATCGGAATATCCCAATTGTTTAATGGTGCTCAATGTACAAATGTTTAGACCAGCTCCTCCATCTATCAGGACTCGCTTTATTCGATGCTTGTGTATGAAGGCTTCAATATGTAATGGTGCATTATGTGGCTGACTTATGGAGGCGTCATCAGCTTCTGTGAATGTAAGGGAATGTGGAATGGATAGGTATCCCACCATGGCTTGAAACTGGTCCACATTCAGATCAGTAGGAACGGCAGTATCTCTCAAGATTTTGTCAAGAATAGCTTTATGAGTAGGATATGCGTAAGAGCTCAAGGATGGAGATGAGCGCGGGTGTCTTTCCTAATTGTTCTACAAGGTCATACTCAAGTTTAGTAGATGAAGAAGAGGTGTTTTTAGTGGAGGCACCTGGCAAAGTAATTTTACCTCGACGAGATGTAACATGACATTCAGAGGTAGACTCGGACGAAGATCCCACACCTCTTAGAACAATCTTGGGTCTCTAAGGAGGATTCTCAGGATTTTTGTTCTTGATAGTAATAGTAGAGATATGATTGTCCATCGAGATGTGATTTATAGTTGAGTCATAGTTGTAAGGTGCTCTAGTATAGTTGGTCTGATCATCTGTGACTTGGGCTTTTCCTTTGTCATGCTTTGGGAATGGTTCCTTAAACATCTCATGTTCTTGATTAGACGAATGTCCCTCAATCTCAATGTCACCTCTATCAATGAGATCTTGCACAATGTTCTTCAGTCGATGGCAATTTCCTGTCTTATGACCCTTTCTCTTATGAAATTCACAATACTCATCATCATTCCACCAATTTGGTTTGACCTTTGGTTCATATGGAGGAAAATCTGGAACTGTGATCACTTTGTTTGCCACAAGCTTTTTGAAGACTGATTCAAGTGGTTCTCCCAATGGAGTGTACTTCCTTCGTGGTCTAGAAGTTGTTTGAGTATTCACTTGATTGTTTGTAGAACTCGATCTAGAAAAGATGAATTTGGGTCTCACCGTATTGGCATCAACAACACCATCATTAACTGTATTCTTGTTCTTATTCCAAAATCTTGGCTTGTCTTTTCCTTTAAAGTCATCTTTGTTTTCCTTGAATAGCTTGATGACTCCTTGTTCAATTAGGACCTTTTCTGTTGCTAAGCCCTTTTCAATAACATCCTTGAAGGTGGACAAACAAGCTTTCCTTAGATCATAGCCAATATCCTTGTTAACGTTTTGAGTGAACATTTCTACCATTTGTTTCTGTGGAATTTCACAAGAGCATCTGCTGGCTAGATTTCTCCATCTTTGTAAAAATGATGCAAAAGATTCTCCCTCTTTTTGCTTGGTGTTGCACAAAGTAGTGACTGATATGTCTGTCTCAATATTGTAGGAGAAATGCTGAATAAATGCTTCTGCTAAGTCACCCCATGACTTAATACCAGGAGGTAATTGAGAAAACCATTCCATAGCTTGATCGCCTAAGCTCTGCGGGAACAACCCCATCAAATATGTTTCTTCTGCCGCTACCTCAATGCAGGCTGTGAAAAATTGTCGTATGTGTGCCTTGGGGTCTCCCTTTCCTCTATACTTGTCAAATTTTGGTGTCACAAAGTGTGCAAGAAATGGAGGCATTGGGATGCTCTTATCAAATGGATAAGGACATATATCTCTCATAGTGTATGTTGGTTTTGGTGTACTCATGTCCTCCATTTTCTTGGGAGGAGATCTATTTCTTGTAACATACCGCATGTTTGAAACACCCATTTGAGGAGGAGCTTGTTGCATGTATGGATGATACTGATCGTAGACATGTCCATATGGAGGTCTATATTGATGCAGCATATAGGGAGCACTTGGCATAGCTTCATGTTGAGGAACCCCATATCTATTTTGTGCATATATACCATATTCAATAGGCATTTCATTTTCCATTGTGTTGCCCCCAAATTTGACATGAGGTTTCCTTATGTCCAAATTTTGAGGATGCCTTTGTGTATCCACTTGTTTTGATTGATCCATAGCTGGAGCATGTGATTGAGTATATCTATCTGCATAAGGCTTCCATAATGGTCTTCGAAGGTAAGTATCATATGTTTGAGCTTGTGTATGTGGGATTTCTGGTTTTTGAAGCAAAACTGATGGTGACTCAGGCATCATATTCGGTCCTCTATTTCCTCCACTATTGGGTCTCCTTTGATCCATGTTGGATTGAGTTTGTTGCGAGGGTCGATTTTCCATAAGTTGAGACATGTCAAAGTCATGAGGTATTTTAGCTCCACTTTGTGCCATCATGTGTAAGAAGTATTGTCTATCTCTCCTCATTATCTCTTCAACCAATCTATTGAAATGAGGATTCATTATGGATTCTTCTATGTCTGCTGATTGTATTGAAAAGTTGTCCACATTGTCATTGTGTGTAGCATTGTTGTTTGTAGTGTCTGTGTTTTCCACGTTTGGATTGTTTCTATAAACCTCCATGTCAGGTAATGTAGTGTGCTCAGGATTGAAGAATAAATCATTGTCATACTCATAAGAACTCATGTTTGCGGATTCTTGAGCTTCTTTAGCTATTCTCCTAGATTTTTGAAGGCGGGTTTCAACCATGAGCTAGGTGTTTGACCAAGATGTGAGAGACTAGATGAAAAATGGAAAGAGTATGGAAGACCAAGAGTTGTATGGAGTGTAAATGAATCTGAAGTTTACTTACAATGTCCAAAGTGTAAGACCAAGTATGTAAGTAGTAGAGTAGGTGTGACTTCCAAAGAGAGGATAGTTTCTCTTGATGAGGTAAGCTGACCTTGACCCTAAGTAAGACCAAATGAGACCCAAAGGTAAGAAACCTTGATGAGGGACCACTTAGCAAAGTGTAGTTGTATGTAGTGTGTTGACAAAGTATGATGAGGACAAGCAAGTGACCTTTTGACTCAAGTTTAGACAAGTATGAATGTAAAATGAGATGTGAAGCAATGATGGACTGTATGAGACCCAGAGACAGGTTGAATGCTAGATGAAACCTGAAGAAACAACCTAGGAAGCTTAAGTATTCCGAAACTGATTTCTTTTGTTTGCTAGACTATGAAATTTTTCTTGCAATTTTGAACACAGACGCGACTGTATCCTTCACAGACGCGATTTCCTGACACAAACACTACTCTGTTTAACCCAGACGCGCTTCTGCGATTTTCCTGTTTATGTTTGTTGAACTGTAAAAATTTTCAATTCTGGACACAGACGCCTTTGTATACTTCACAGACGCGATTCCCAGACACAAACGTGTCTCTGTTCGACACAGACGCTTCTAAAAACACAGACGCTATTCTGCCCTTCACAGACGTGCTTAGATTACCCAGACGCGGTTAAAACAGACACAGACGCGTTTCTGTAAACCTCGTGCAATTTTTCCAATCTATGAAGTCGTTTTGTTGTGACCAAATCTGACTGTTTGACTATTTTTCGTGACAAGAGGACACAATGTTGATGAGGATTCAATGTTTGCAAGTGTTTTAGACTCCAAAATGACTCCAAGAAAAGTGTGTTGTTTGATGTAAAATGTTTTGCATACACTTGAAGACACAAAAGACACAATGTTTTGTTGTTTGGTCTTGAATGTTTGAATGTTTAACATAAGTCAAGCACAATTCTTATGGCTGGCCAAGACAATAGTTGTTGATCCCACATGGGGTTTTACCCCCAAGGCTATGCTATTCAGAGCGGATACTTAGATGCTTGACCTCACTAGCTCCACCCTCGGCACTCACTTCTCGGGTCAGCCAAGCATCAGTCCCCATGAAAACTCCCCATGGTGAACTTTGTATCTCTACTAAGAACCGTATGTGTGTGGGCTGCTACCAGAGGTCCGACCTCCTGCCCCAACAACTAGAAGGATTTGGGCCTCTAAAACAAAATGGTGCTAGTAAGGGCATCCGCTCGTGTGGCCATACATGTGGCACTTTCAGCTCTGTAAATACAGAAGGCTCCCAGTCGGTAGGGGTTACGCCCTACAAATAATCAAATAAATTTGATCAAACGGGTTTATGGGGAGACATAGGGTCGGTATGAACTAATCAGCACACGTTATTCATAGTTTTCACCATGAATACATTTGATTATAGTGGTTCGGATGAGGTGGGTTTTCCTCACTACCACTTGGGTCATCCTCTTCTCACTAGTAGTCCTAATGACCACACGGGAAGACAGGCCCTCTAAAGATTAAACAAAAAGAGCCTATTGCTCAAGACACAAAAGACAATGATTCAATTTTAGTGCACCAATGGAAGTGTTTGCTAATCTATGTAAACAAGGCACACAACAAAATTTCAAAACCCTAGCCAAGGACCTGCAACAAAATTTGTTAGTAGTTTGGGTTGTCTCAAATGATCACCCCTTCCTGCAAGCACACAAGTTAGGTAAATTTTAAAAACCTAAAAGACTTTGTGAAAGAGGGGCCTTCAACAAAAACGTTTTTGCTTCCAAAACAAGCTGCACAAACTTGGTTAGCTAGATCTGCAAAGGTTAGTCCAAAAATAAATCAGATCTGAAACCCTAGGTACGAAATCCAAAAATTGGATCAAAGAAAGTTTGAAATTCTGAAACAGTAAAAACACAGACGCAGTTATACCAGACACAGACGCGTCTTTATGACACAGACGCGGTTCTGTGATTCACAGACATGGCCAAAACACATAGACGCCCATCTCGGACACAGACGCGATCATAAGTAACGCAGACGCGATTATGTAACACAGACGCCTCTGTCTGAGACCTGCAAAACAAAATTTGTTGAAAACACAGATGCGATTCCCGCCTCCGTAGACGCTCCTGAAACTCAGAGACGCGATCCGAACACTCGCAGATGCGGAAATACCTAAAATGTCATCGAAAAAATGTCCAATCTGCAACTTCAAAAATGCAAAATCTGCAACAAAAAGGTTAAATGCAAAGGGACAAGAGTCCCACCGGGCGTGCCAAAATGTATAGGGTGAAAATGGATAACAATAATAACAATATTGAAAGGCTAAATGAATCCAACCACTAAACCCTAGCCTAACAATCAACAAAGATCCACCATAACATATGAAGATTACCTAAGACAATGCAAATCACAAGAAATCACAAAGATTATACCATCACATGTCCAATAGGGTTTTGATCTCCATTCTTCCTATCTCCATTGATCTTGCTTGATATATTTGCTCTCAGATTTTATATGCACAAGAGCTCAACAAAGAACGGAATGTGGTTGCAAGTAGGATCGTAGTGTAGCAAGTTGCATGAAAGATCATTAGCATGAGTGATTAAGCTCAATGATTAGCTTTTGATAGTGAAGAAAGCATCTCCTTAAATAGAAGACACAATATGAAATGGAGGGATAAGATTGAGAGGTGTAAAAGGAGGTCGGCTAGGATTAGAGGGTAGGTATAAGAAATAGTAAAATAATGAAAGAGGTAGGTAGTGTATGAATTAAGAGATGAATGACATGTGTCATGGGTAGAAAAAGCTAATGAATTAATTAAATAAATAAAGATTTATTTAATTAATAGAAGAAGTGGGATCAATTAAATAAATAAGATATTTATTTAATTTAGGAAAAGGATAATTTAAATAAATAAATGTATTTATTTAAATGAGAAATAAGGCTAGAAGAGGATAAATGAATTAATTAAATAAATAAAGAGAATTAGGCTTAGATAATTAAATAAATAAAATATTTATTTAATTAGACTGGACAATTTTGGGTGTCTACACATATTAATACCTCAAAGGATGTCGATGTGCATTCAAATTGGCTCTGATCAAAATTATGAGGATAACCTATCCTAATGGTAGTGTCCACCTGCATACATGCATTTAATGAAATCATATTTAGTGAACATATATATGCGTACTAAATAATTTCAAGTTAAGTTACAATGTTGTAAGAGTTCATATTTAATTTAAGAATTATAAGATACATACCATAGATGGTGTCACATTAGTCAGACCCTTTTCTCAATGTGATGTAGAGGGTCCCTCATGACCTGAATCCTGGAGAAAGAAGCATTCAATGTATCAACATGAAAATTTATACAGTATATGATGATAACATATTAAATTAAAAAGATAGTACAATGTCTAGATAGAAATTTATACTATACCCCATAAGGTGTGCCGAGTTGTGTTCCAGTAGATGCAATATTGACTCTAATATTAGGTGTAGTCCTTATCTACATAAACAAAATTTATTTAATGAAGTATTAGATTGTATAAAAAAAAGAGATGCACTTAGTTTATACCTATATTTAATGAAGTATGAAAACATTGACATGTACATGTATATATATCTATACCTGGTCAAGATGAACATCCGAGCAAAGAAAATCCATATAAGATGTCATCATACTATCATCTACTGCATCATGCTCAACTGGAACTGAAGAAGATCCTGCAGTAGCAGTAGGACCTACACACGTCTCATGACAACTCGAACACATATGTGGCATCCATCGAGGAGCGGACGCCATGTGAGCAGCTTGCTCACTCAGGTTACCTGAGAGGGAAGTCAAAACATCTAATGTCGATATGAATGATGTATTTTGGACATCTGCAGGAATTGATGGAGCAACAAGTGGAACTATGGGTGGATTTGGTAGGGGATTATTACTCTGTGCCCCTAATCTATGATGTGGCATTCCACGACCAACACCCTGGAATGACTTAATGTCAAAATAATTTGGTTTTTGGTTCATTAAAAACTCACAGTATAATTTCTTCAAAAAATAAAAAGGGACCTCATAATTACATTATGGTGGATAATCAAAAACCATCCACCATCTATCCCAAAAGTATCTAGCCATTTCTAGATGCACACACCACCTAATTGAAATTCTTTTCTGGTTAGGTTGCATTGGTTCTCTTATTTTTGGGTTAGTAAAATATGGACATAAATGAGCTTTGGTTATTTTCAAATCAGTGATTTGCCTATAAGTTAAACCATTGGCATAAAAATCACGTAACTCTTGTTGTCATCTATGAAATTGATCTAATTGAGAATCAACAAATCTAACTGACTCGACAACAGTTTGCATTGGTTTTGCAAACTCTACAAGATGGGGTGGCATGATTGGCTCATTTTTTATAGCAGCAATATTTTGTTCAATCACTTGTAGGTTTTCATTAATTCGTTCTCTTAAACGAATTTCATCCAATCTAGGGGGTGGAGGTGGATGTGGTGGTGGTGGTGGTGGAGGTGGAGGAGGAGGAGGAGGAGGAGGGGGTTGTGGTGGGGGATTTTCACCTAATAGTTCATCTATGTCAAAGACATCCATGATAACAAAGAGCTCTTGCATATATAAAGATATACATGAATTATATACAACTCTATGTCAAAGAAGAATCTATTTTACTAAATTAAAAAAAACATTTATAAACAGTAACATTTCTATGTTGTTGAATGAGATACACATGAAATATATAATATAATATTGAACTTAAAAAAATATACATGTACATAGTATTGAATCTTTAAATATAAAATTTGCGCACAAAACTTAATAAAAACTTTCAATGAAACATCATAAATCTATTATATATTCAATTTAATAAATTTATTTCTTGTAAAATGCATCAACTATAATCAATATAAAATATTTCATACATAAGATCAATAAAGAAGTGGGAAATAAGATGATCCTCCTTCTAGTGTAAGAATATATAAGGATTGATGATAAGTGCATAAAATAAGATATTGTAATGTAAGATCATTAGGCTCTATAAACCAAGATATGATCATAAGATCACCATGTGAGACACAATCATATGATACTAAGATGCAAAAATGCGTGATCAAATAGTGATAATCTATTATATTCTCTATAATAATAGGCCAATGTATGAACATAAGATAATACTTTAAGAAGATAGATTAACCAATATACAAACATAAGGTAATGCTTTAATAAGATAAAAAAAACACTATATGAACATGCATGTGAAGCAAATAGTCTTGAAGATCATAAGATAGAACAAAGATTAAAGTATAAGACATCAATCATTATGGGAAATTAGTAGTTACTAATAAAGATTAGATTTAATGTAAAAATAGGAGATAAAACACATGAAGTAAAAGTATGATTAAAAAAGGAAATCAAGTGAGAAAATATTAAACATGCCCTACAAGTGGGGTAATAGAATATGAAGTAAACATAAAATATTAAATCATGTGATATCTAGTGGTTTCTCTTTTATGTTATGTGTCACCTCAATGTGTACATTCACTTTGTTGGTGCATCGTTATTTTCTTGCATTTACCTAACTATTGTATTGCATATTTGCACCTAGAGGATAGGATAAGATTACTTGGGTAGATATCTACCTAGGTAGGCATCACATGTTCAACTCATACTCCCTACTTTGGTAGAGATGTGGATATATGTTACTCATCTTCTCAATTTTTTTGTAAGAGTTCTCTATAAATAGGATTTTATATATTAGAATTTTCCTAAAACATGTCTCAAAATGATTAAAACACTTGAATCAAGGTCAAAAACTAGGAATGTGAGATACATGATATGGATGATGACAAGGATGGTTGAGAATAAAGAGAATTTGAATGGATTAGGGTATACTCCTAAGTGTAGGGTACTTTAAAAAAAATTTATACATGATGCCAAGGTACTTGTCCAAGGTGTCATAAGAATGGTTTTCACCCATGAATAAAAAAATTATGTTTACTCTTCTCTCTTTTTTAATTTTTATGCAAAACCAAATCCTTTAGGTGTGGATATGTTAAATGATACATAGGATATTTATAAGTTTTTAAAAATCTAATAATAGGACCAACTATGGACCTATTATGCAATGTCATGGCATAATAGGTCCATAATTGGTCCTATCATACTAAGTAAACATGTCGAATTAGCATAGTTTCAGTGTTGGAGATGAATTAGATGATGAAGTTGGCAATTTTTGAGAAAATCATGTCATGTTGTGGCTTAGTAGGTCCTATTATGGCATAATAGGTAGACTATTATGCAATGTCATGGCATAATAGGACCTATTATGCCATGATGGCATAATAGGTCCTATTATGCCTTGACATGACATAATAGGACCAACTATGGATCCATTATGCAATGTCATGGCATAATAGGTCCATAATTGGTCCTATCATACTAAGTAAACATGTCGAATTAGCATAATTTCAGTGTTGGAGATGAATTAGATGATGAAGTTGGCAATTTTTGAGAAAGTCGTGTCATGTTGTGGCTTAATAGGTCCTATTATGGACCTATTATGCCATGATGGCATAATAGGTGGACTATTATGCAATGTCATGGCATAATAGGACCTATTATGCCATGATGGCATAATAGGTGGACTATTATGCAATGTCATGGCATAATAGGACCTATTATGCCATGATGGCATAATAGGTCCTATTATGCCATGACATGATATAATAGGACCAACTATGAACCCATTATGAAATGTCATGACATAATAGGACATATTATGCCATCATGGCATAATTTGTCCTATTATGCCATGACATGACATAATATGTCCATAATTGGTCCTTTTATACCATCACATGACATAATAGGACCATAATAGGACCTTTATGCCATGACATGGCATAAACCTAAGCCTAAACTTTGACATCTAAAATTTGAAGAGTAATGTTAATTACTTCTAAGGTTATACTAATTTAGTGGCAACTTTTGTATTGCCTAATGAGGATTAAGAACAATTTAGGTACATATGTTCAATTTTATTTCGATTTCCTTTTCGAACATTTTTGTTTTTGTCCGATTTCATTTTCTTTTTTTTTTGTTTCGATTTTGTTTTCGTTTTTGTTTTTGTTTCGATTTCATTTTCGTTTTTATTTTTGTTTCGATTTCGTTTTCAATTTTATTTTTGTTTCAATTTCGTTTTCATTTTTGTTTTTGTTTCGATTTCATTTTTGTTTTTGTTTTTGTTTCAATTTCATTTTTGTTATGATGTTTCTGAGATATCTACTTTGATATTTTGTTTTGTTAATTATCTAGGTTTGGTTTTGATTTCTAAATTTGTTGATTAGAGTTTAGGGTTAACTGTTGAACAATATTTCAGATCAAAATCAAGAATTTACAAATATAAAAACTAATTTATTTATAGGCTACTTTAAAAAAAAAACTAAAATAATACAAAAAAAACTAAAATAATACAAAAAAAAAAAAAAAACACAAAAAACAAGAAAAATATACAAGAAAATTATGAAATGTGAAAATAGATGATTGAATGTGTACCTGGGATAGTGGTGGAAGCTTTAAATGGAAACCATAGAATGGGGGCCCATTTTTTATCTCCTCTTGTCAATTTACTGTCACAGTGAAAATGAAAAATTCACCCAAAAAAATGGTAAAAATACAATTTAAAAATGGGCCCCCGTTATTTACAAACGGGCCCCCATTTTTTTTACAAACGAGGGCCCATTTAATTTAGCTTCGGCCCCCCATCACCTTTCGGCTCGGGAGCCCGAACCATTAACGGGCCCCCATTTTTTTAGAATGGGCCCCCGTTTTGAGGAGCGCATTTTCCAATTGCAGACTTCCGCAAATTTGTAACTCATTAGCTTGCACATACCCTCCAATACTCCAAAATTCCAAAAACTCTGTAACTCCCCCTAATATATGCAACTATTCATTATTTTTCACATGTATACTACTCCCCCTTTAAGATCAATTCCCCAAAAAAGAATGTTAAAGAATAAGTATTGTACATTGAATACCTTCAAAAATGTCTTACCGGAGCTTGACCAATTTCAAGATTCACGGATAAGCATTCTCCAATAATTCCACATAAGTATCTCATCTGGTTTTGAATGTGCTGGAGATGGATACAAGTCCACTCAATAAATATTCAAGTGATTCTTTCTCATTAACTTATGTTGGTGTGGGATTTCGTAGCATATCCATGCATTCCCTCATATGTACACAAAGTGAATCCAATCTTGGACTCACCAAACCTCTAAGACTTCTGGCTCTCCGAATGATCTTATCTCTTTCCTTTTCAAGAGAAGAAATTTGATTCTCCAAAGTCAAAATTTTTCCATCAATAGATGTTGTCAATGAAATTAGTCCATCAAAAGAGTTAGCAATATTAGCAATTTTCTCATGTATCTCCTTTATCCTTTTATCTACATTTGTTGTAAGAATTTTAGTATTGCAACATACCCTGTATATGTTAGTACACTATTTTAAATAATTTTCATTTAGAATAATTTTCTCCTCAATCTACTTCTTTTCTCTCTCAATGATCTGGTCAAAAGCGACTCTCTTAGCCAGACTGAATCTTTCAAGTGCTTGCTAGTTGGAGATCTTCTATAATGATTGAAAATATTTTGAGATGTGCTTTGTTATTACCTTACATTTTCTGAAAGGTCTCACTTCATTCTCAATCTTACATTCAAGGACCAATCTGTGTAAAATAGTTATTGACTGATCTATTATCCCCTTGTCTGTGGATCCCTCCTTCATCGGTTTTTGAGCAGCCATCATCATCAGTTCTTGTGGACTTATCTCCATGATGGTTTTCTTTTCAAATAGAAAAGTGTCAATTGTCAACAATGATGGACTCGTAACTAGTACCTTACTAGATTCCCCTGTCTTCTCTAGTGATTTATCTTTTATTACCTCCTCACTTACAATGGTGGCTTCGCCACTTGGTGCAGTATGTGCAACTTTTGGTTTCTCTCTAGGAACAATATCCTCAACCTGCACATTAGTATCTAGAGGACAATTGTCCTCAATGTTAGTATCCTTTACAATGTTCTCAGCATTAACCGGTGTCTTAGTATGTGTCTATAGTTTTGTGTTAACCAATGGCTCAATTTCAACTATCTTGATATTGTTTAAAACTGAGGGTGGAGTACCCATACTTCCTATACCTTTCCCTTCAACCGATGTATCTATAGTCTCAGTTTTGGTCTCCGGTGAAGTAAATAATCCTCTATGTTCTCCCAAAAATTTGATCCAAGCCTTCTGTGTTTCCTTTATTACTTCATTCATTATTCCTAACATCAAGCTAGTTATTTTGTGTTTGCTATTAAAAACCTTTCTATCTGCAGCCTCAATTGTCTTCTCCATTTCATCTAGACCTATAGTAATACAGATAGCTAAAAGTTCCTACATCTTAATGTGTTTATCTTCTTGCATTGTAGATAACCTTCTAGCATCTAACATGTTATATAACTTTGTCGGTATTTGATTTTATATCTCAATTAATGCTTTCTTATAAATAGCAAAATATAAAAGGACCACTTCCTCTACCTCTCTTTGTTCATCAATTTCAAATTTATCATAATAAAACTTAACATTCTTCAGCATCCCATCTTTAGTAATTTCATCAATAATTTTTGCACAAGTTTTGGACCGAATAATCGTTACATTACAAGTCTCAAGTGCCAAATCAATGTCACTCTTCTTCCTCCTTCTAGCAATACCAGATACAGTTGTTGGTGTGGCCTTAGGTGCCTACTTCTGTGCCAGTAAGCTGATGGTGACCTTTCTAACCAGTTGTTTCTTTTCTTCCACCTTAGGTTCTTCTTTCTCCCTTTCTCTAGGACATCATCAATAAGTTCCTTAATGTCTTTTGAAACCTCCTGTACAAATTTTCTTTCCTTTCCTTCTTGTTTTTCGCTTTTATTCCGAATGGACTCAATTTCAACCTCAAGAGTCTTCTGTTGTGCAGCTCCACAGGGCTTCTCTGCCTCATCTATTTTTCCATCAACTAGAATTTTTCATATGCATCAAGGATTAATGCATCTACCTTATAGCCCATTTCTTCTATCCAAATATTATGGGGCTTGACTGCCTCCATGAGGGTCTCATATTTCTTAACCATGAAACATATGTCAGTAGAGTATATCTCTTCTATATGCTCAGGTACTCTTATTCTAGACCTCATAGATTTTTCAAAAGCTTTGAAGTAACCCCATACCTTATCATCTCTCAGACTTCCCAATGTAGCAATTGATTGTTTTAATTTCCTTCCTATTGGAATGCCAAAAGCCCATTGTTTCCTACCAGAACTAGGAGTATCATTTAGAAAATGTAGCATCAAGAAAACTAACATGTTTCCATACTAAAAGGTGTCATTCTTCTCACCTTTAATTTTCTCAAAGTTGATCAATAACTCTTCAAGCATCCAACCACAAAGATCTAACTTTATATTTTCTCTCATCATCATATATGCAGCCAAAATACATGAACTTGAAATTGAATTCAATCAGTTTGACTGAGTTACCTTGTAGCCTATAACCATGCTTCCAAATTTGATGTTAGTGTCCGTGAAAGTTCTCACCTTCATCGATCTCTTATCTGATGTGACACTGGTGATATTCCTCATGAATTTGTTTGACACTTTCTTATCCGGATGTTGCCCTACCGATGACAAGCTAGTAATTTTTTGAATGACTTTCTTAGTGATTTTATGGGGTCTGTCCAACTATATGAATTCCCCATGTACTCTTCTTAGTACATATTTGATTATTTTATCCTCGAACTCTGGAATATCTAGAATATCTGTGAACCCTAGATCTTCAATGTGTTGATATGTCAGTTTAATCTTACCAGATTATCCCATGAGTTCATTCATATACATTCCTTTGATCTCTAAAGTACCTAAGTCCTCTATATGACAATGGATGTATCCCCTAACATCTTCTACATATACCACTCCATCCGCAACACAAGAAAATTCTCCAACCGAATCTTCCTTGGTAGCCACATGTGGATACTATTTGAAAATTGGCCTAGGGTGGTCCTTAAACCTCCACTATAGTTGGATTTGCAACAAAAATAGGAACAAAAGATGATCCCGCTTCCATGATTCATGAAAAATACCTTTGATCTCTCTTGGTGAAAATATTCAACGAATCCTTCTAGACGCTGGTGTGATCGCTTAAGAAAAAATTGATTGCCTCTGAATAACTTCTAATTGCACTAAGTCACTATGACTAAGTCGCTATGAATGTTGGGTGATTAACAATGAAGTGTAATCGACCTTTTATCCATCGAGATAAAACCTTAATCTTACATTGATATAAATGACTGTCGATGAAAGATACTGGATCTCACTCTGAACATATAAATGTTGGATAATCCTCTCCAATATCTAGAACATCTTCTAAAATCTCTTCTTGGGGCATATGCATTATCTTCATGAACTTTTCCTACCCCTGAGGCATTTGCCTTAGTTACCAGATGAGCTCACTACGAGTGCAGGAGCAACCTCTTTTGCCAAATAGATAACTAGGACATTCCCATCTGATTATTGCTCTTTTGTATTCCTAACCCATCTCTGAGTATGATCATGTTGGATTTCACTAACCTTCTCTTTCCCTTTCTCATTTGATCCTCCATTATTAACCGGTGGATTTCTGCTCCTGTAGAACTTAGCAATATGTCCAATTTTATTGCATGCATAACATGTAACATTGTTCTTTTGAATTGATTTCCCAAAACAAATGAAATTACTTGACCTGCACTGATTAGCCATATGTCAAAATTTTCCACAAGAATAGCATTTTACATTCATCCTGCAATCTTCTGTCTTATAACCAATTTTATTGCATTTAGAACATTTACCGAGAGCAGAATTAGGTTTCTGATTTTCTCTATTTCTACATTACCTAGCCATGTGACCAAATCTATTGCAAACAAAATATCTACCATTGAATTTATAAGCATTAAATTATCTTACCGGTGCCTTATAGTTTTAATCATCATTAGCAGTACCAAAAATTTTTCCTTGCTCAAATCCAAGTCCACTAGATTCTCCAATCTTCCTCTATCTCTTCAATAAGTCATCAAGTTGTGCTGACCTGATTTTGAATTTTTCTTTGTACTCACTAGCAGCAGTTAAATATTCTCTTAATATCATCATTTGTCTCTCAATCTCTTACTTATTTCTCTGGGATTGTACCAAATCAGTCCTCAACATCTCATTTTCATGAATCAACCTACCACATTCTTCAAATTTGTTGTAAAGAGATACAACAAGACTTTCTTCCTTTTTCTTCCCATCCTCAATTTCCTTATATATTCTCATAGTCATAGTTTGCATTTCATTCTTCATAACCATGTTCTCCTGACTCAATTTCTGACATTGTTCCTTAAGTGCATTTTTCTCTTCATCATCTTGATTTTGCAAATGTTCTTTCCTCGTAGCTTGAAATAGATGATAGTCTCTCTTGTAGGACAAGAATTAATTCTTTAGCTGAATTCAACTAATCTTGTAGATTTAAGTTTTCAAACTTTCAACATCATAATATTCAAGTGTCATGTCAAGCTGCTTCTCCAAAGCCATATTCAATGATTTCAGTTTTAGGATCTTCCTCAAGCTATTAAACTTCCTCCAAGGCACAATGCTTTGATACCAATTGTTCGACTAATAACACTGATAGAGGGGGGTGAATCAGTGTTATACTGTAATAGTAGATTTGAGCCTTAACAAAACATTCATACACCAACTGGTATAAATAGAATTGAAAGAAGTAATGCAACCAATAAGCCAAACACATAAATGAGAATCATAACACATAGATTTATACATGTACAAACTCAAAGAGGAAAAATCATGGTGGGATTTGTGACCCACAATATCAATTCACTGGCCATATGAAGAGATATTAGAATATATGATGGGCCTAGACTTGCAGGAAGGCTTACAACCTAGAGCACACTGCTCAATCACAATAAGAGCCTCACTGACTACACAAAATTCCAGACAATAATCCAAAGAAGTATGAACTGCTAAGATAGCATCTCCTATGCCAAAATATAATTTTGGTTTAAGCTTTGTCTCTTCCGGTTAAAACCCTAAACCTTTTTACCAGAATAACCCTTACAATAAATTCATCAAATACATAGTCTCTCAAGATGATTTCACATCATATTACATTTACATATCCATCCTAAGTCCATCCATATTCTTTTATGTATATTACAAAATAATTTATCAAACTGACTTATATACCCCATACAATTTTCATGCGTTATGTCGGCTTACAAAGATATATACAATATCATATTACATGTTGGCCATATAACATAAATGTATAAGTGTAGACACCTAAAAATGGTCAACGCTTGCAGAGTCATACTTTAACATTCGTGCATTGCCTCATTTTAGGTTTTTGCGTCGCATTAACATTTTCTCCTATGTCACGCACTTGGTCTTTATCATTTGCGAGCATCAAGTCCTTCTTCTACATTCTTCATTCATCTCACTTTCGAATTTGGTCTTGTCGACAACACTATCCAATCATGATTTTGATCGATTTTATCCTATCGCATCAATGTGCGTGCTAATTTGTTATCATTTTGGACATCGTCAATCCTAATTAGGGTTTTGTCCTCTTATCAATCTTGTCGATTTGCGATCGATTTGTCATTGATCGTTGTCCTCTTATCAATCTTGTCGATTTGTCATCAATCTTTATCATTTTCGATCTTGTCATTTTGTGATCGATTTGTCATCGATCGTGGTCATTTTTAATCTTGTCGTCTTGCAATCTATTTTGTCATCAATCCTTGTCCTCTTGTCAATTTGTCATTTTGCGATCATTTCGCTATCGATTGTTGTCTGTCTCAATTATGTCAATTTGGATCAATTAAGTCATTGTTCCTCGTCAATTGGCATATTTATCAATCAAATCATTTAATCAGAATCATGATCGATATCAATTATCTTCAATCAAGACCTAATTGTCATTCTCGCATTGCTAATTCATCTTCTAGGGTTTCATGATTTAATCATTTAACCTTGTGTGTCATTTCTTCCTCTAGGATTAATAATTTATTTATTTATCCTAAAGTCTTCTCATTGCAATTAAATGTTTAATTTAATTGGCTAATTATTCGTCTTATGTGAATTAATTAATAAATGACACATTATTAATTAATTTACCTAATTTCCTAATTTTCATCATTTCTAAATTTTTAATTTCCACCTATTTTCTAATTTTCCTAATTGCAATTTCCACCTAATTAACTTGTCTCTAGTTCTCCCTATTTTTGTGCTTCATGCGTCATACTCTTGGCATAGAAAGATGTCATAAGGTTCTAGTTATCTAGTCTTTGCATTGGTAATATGTCATAATTCATGACATAGAAGGTGTCATAACCTTCTTCTTTCCACTCAATTGTGCCATTTTTGAAATTAATTGCTTCCAATATCCATTTCATGCTAATTTGTCTTTTCTCCAATTTTTCTATAAATTGGATGATCTTCATCAATCAAGGCTAATTGGTAATCACTTTTGCAATCACATAATCATAGAATCAGATAATGAGAAATAATCACTTCTTCTAGTATTCTTGTGCCAATATCAATCTTGCTTTCACATTAGGTTTGTGCACTTGAAGGTGAGATCCACAAACAAAAGGCTATTTGGAGAAGAAAGAAGGACAATGGAGTCGCATGAAGAAGCATTCAAATCTGCCATTGGTTTGCATATGTCTTTAATTTTGAATGTTTTGATTTCATGTCTATATTGAGTGTGTTTAGGATAGATTCATTACATTTGAGCTTTTGTGATTGAGCTAGATTAATGTTTTGATTTGCATGTGATGATTTCCTATTTCCTATGCCACATTAATTGGTGAACCCGACGTGAACATGCTTGGATCTAATATTTTTTTTTTGAATGTTTTGTGAAGTTGCAGATTTTTATTCTAAAAAAAAATAAATAGTCATAATCAATTGATCACGTAAAACATTTCATGCAGAATTAAAATAAACGATTTCTGGGTATATTAGATCACATTTTTACCTTTCCAGATCATCTTACGGTTTGTGATTTGGATAAATATTGATGAATTTATGACATTTTTAATTATGCTGTTGTAAATAGTCAAAATTTTCAAAAACAAAATCATGCAACTTTCATCTAGATTAATTTAGCTTGGCAAATTAATCATGCATTCATGCAAATTTTATCTAGATTAATCTAGGGTGGTAATTTGATAAATTTCACATAGATTAATCTAAGAGGACAAATAATCACAACTTTTATGGATTAATTTTGATGGCGATTCATTTATCTTGATTCTCTAACATTGTTGGTAGCTTTGTGGCGAAACGCTTGACAAAGAATTATTTCACAAACTACTAATGAATTGTTTGCAGGTTCGCTAGTCAAAGACCAAACAAATCAAACTCCTAACTTAGTGATTTTGCAGGTTGCCTTATATTCCAACCAAACTTTGTGTTTGTGATTCATAATTAGGCACCTAGTATGTTTGCTAAGTAGGATGGAATGAACATGTGTTTACTTTGCTTGTCGAGTTTGACATTGGAGTAGGAGAGTATGCTCTCATCCTTCTTAGGGTGATCAGAAATCCAAATCTTTGATACCATTCTCATGTCTTTGATTGAGTGTCACCTTTAGAGGGCCTGCCTTCCCGACCACTTTGCTTTTGCAAGCAAGTGATAATCGTGAGAAGGGAATGACCCAAAGTGAGCACGGCTAGAATACCTTGGCATTCTAACTCACTATAAAAAAATACCCGATGAGCGAAAGCTTTGAAGGAAGTGTTACGTGGGAATTGCAGTTACTTGGGAAGTGATGACCCTTGAACTCTTTCTCATATCAACATCTAAGTAGGGCCTCTTGGTCTAAATTGTGCTTGCGCAACTACATTTGTTTGGTATCTTGATGGGCTTAATGTCTCAATCATGCTTGCGTGACATCAAGGAGTAACGCTTAACAGAAATCCTGACTAAACACCTTGTTTTTAGAGGCCAAAAACCCTTCTAGTTGCTTGAGAAGGACAAGTTCGGATATTTGGAAGAGATACTAAGTTCGCCATGGGGAGATTTCCATGGGGACTGATGCTTGGCTGCCCTGAGAAGTGAGTGTCGTGGAGGAGAGCCCGTGGGGTCAAGCATCTATGTATTCTCCTTGAATCCCATAACAAGTCTACCTCTCAAGTACCTAATGTCCTTGCCTACCATAAGAAATGTGGGAATGAGCATGATTGTCTTGAGTCTAAGTTGAAATATCTTGTATTCTTTGCTTGTCAAAAGTTGAATTGTATCTCATTTCAAGAACAAGGCAAATTGATTCAAAACAAGGTTAAACACAAGAGCATTTCATCCAACAAAGTTCAATACACCTTCAAAAATGGTTATCAAACATTGTTCAAAATCTTGTCTTAACATTCATGTCACTTACATTTAGGTTCATCCTAGGTTGCATTTTGCAAAGTTCATTGTCAAGTACCAAGGTTAGGTTTCACCTAGGTCGTACTCCTTTGCATATCAATAAAAGTCATCCATTTACATGTGTCCTCTTGCATTAGAGTCATGCCATTGTCATACATTTGCATTTGCATCTTTGTCCTCATAACACTGGGTCACATTTGCATACCCTAGGTCTCTTCATTAAGTTTAGGTTATTATCATATCATATTAAGGTCATTTGCATAGTAATTGTTCCTTTGCATATAGTGTCAAAACTAGGTTTTGTCATACTTGAGTAATCCAAATCTTTGATAAACCCTAAGTCATTGTTAGGAAGTCTAGACCTTATCAAACCTTGTCTATTTTTGTCATTATTGTCATTTGGTCAAACCTAGCTTAATATCCAAGCATATAGGGGAGACATTGTCATTTTGTCCTTTTGTCACTTGGTCCTTTTGTCCTTTGAGGTCTAGACATCATTTCAATTTCCTAAGGGTCTCTTTTTAGATTTGCATTTCAAAAGTTTGTCAAAATCTTGAAAAAAGATCAAAAAAATAGGTTGCATTCTTGCCATAGATTGCATTTCCATCTGTTTAGTTTGCATTTAGTTGCATATCATACATCATCCTTGAAAAAAAAAAAATCCAAAAATATTGCATTTGCATAGTGACATGTTTGTTGAAATGAGGTCTCAACCTTCTTACGAAGCCATGTCATCACAATTGAGCAATCAATCATGTCAATCCAATCTCTACATGTCTCAGAACTTGGATCAAACGTATCATGATGATGTAAATGTCCAAATACAAAAACTAGAGGAGAAACTAGCTCAAGAAGAGGAGATATTGGAACAAAGAGTGAAAAACATTGAGAAGAATAGATCACAAATGTCCAAAATGTTTCAAAAATTTCCAGGTCGAAATCCAAAGATTGAGCCAATTGATGTAAGATCTCTTCTTGAACGATCAGACATACCAGCTCTCCTCTCCCAAATAGAGATGATGAAACAATTTCAAGAAAAGAGACAACATCAATTTCAACATTATGTGCCTCCACAACAAGAACAAGAAGGTGTTTACTATCAATCAGATTTTCAACCAATACAACCAATGGTTCAACCAATGGTCCAACATATACAACCAACACAACCAATGGTCCAATTTCAACAATATGTCCAACCAACTATACAATGTCAACAAATGGTTCAACCAATGGTGGAATATCAATGTCAACAACTACAACCAAAAATTCAAAAACAAAGGTTGCAGCCCACACCAAGCCAAGTTTCAAACATGTCGGAACAATTGAACCAAGTCCAATATCAAAACATGACATTAAACCAAAAACAAGTTCAAATTCCAGATACAACTATGTCAAAACCTCGAAAGAAAGGTGGCTTTATTGCAAGGCTCTTAAGGAAATTACCAAGTGAGTTCTTTGAGGAAGATCAAGATAATACACTTATGTCTAGCAATGCCCCATCCCCCCACAAGCAAATTGACTCTCCAGTGGCATCTATCCCTACACCTCTAGAAGTTTCACAAGAACCTTCCATATTGTCCTCATCAAACAATACACCCAAGGATGCAATTAGCCAAGGGCTATCCACAATTGATTTCCAAGATAATCCAATTCATGATGCACATCCTTGTCATGTTTTAGAAATACAAGACCCAATGCCACCATGCACTTTATTGCCATTACCTATTTTAGAGGACCCCATTCGAAGTCCCTCTTCCTCATGTTCAAGCATTGATTCCTTGCCAAAATCCATCACAAATGTTCAAAGTGCATTTCCTTCATGCCAAAGCATTGATCCCTTGTCAGAATCCCCCATGCATATCCAAAGTCCAACCCCATGTCAAGAGGATAATTTAGAGCATGAATAAATGTGTCTTGAAACAGATCAAGATCAAGATCTTGAAACCTTATCATCCCATCCAATTGTTGACCAGGGCCCCATGTTCCTAGACACTCATGATGATTCCCTTATTCTTGTCCATCCTATTCAAAGTCCTATTGACACTCCATTCCCTGAGCAAGATCAAGATATCCCAGTCCATCCAATCCCAAACAATCCCTTTCCATTTCATGAACACAATGTCCTTTCAAATCCCATTGACATTCCACTTCCTAAGAAAGATCAAGATATCCCTTCCATCCTTTCCAATGATCCCATTAAAAGTCAAGAGAAAAGCACCTTTAAAGAGGATTCCAATGATCTTCCTCCTTGTCAAGATCAAATTATTCCTTTAAATCCTCCACAAGATCCACTTGTTCCTCCATCGCCTTGTCTTAATGCTCCATATACACTCCAAGATCACATTTCTTTTGATGATCCCATTATTTCTCCCATTCCATCTCTTGAAGAGCCTATCATTGAACCATGTCCACTACACAATCCTAGTCCCCCTCATGATCCTAATCCCCCTCATGATTCTAACGTGTCAGTGCAAGATGTTCATGAACCCTCGACATGCACAATGGGTTCTTCCACTTTGGTGAAATCCGATCCACTTCAAGATCTCATTATTTCTCTCATATCATATCCACCTCATAATGGACTCGCGTCTTCTTCCCAAAGAAAAGAGTATCCTACAAGTCAAGATATTCATAAAGGCAAAGGAGTAGACCTTCACAAGAAAGAACCCCTCCATATCAAAGAAGATCTTAAGGGTCATGTCTACACAACTCACTCTCAAGATGTTGGTATCCCTCCATCAAAATCAAAACATATCCCTTCCCCTTCATACCTTCCATCCATCTTAGGTCCTTATATTCCTTTGTCCTCTATGCAAGGTCAACAAAGGCACATATCCTTGAGTAAATTTCATCCATCCAAAAGAAGTCTATTTCATTCCTATCCATCCATGCATTCCTTTCCCCCTCCAAGCAATTTGGATGCCAAGTATAAAAATCATAAGTCTAGAAATCCACATGTATTCCAGGATCAACATGTCCAATATAATCGACATGTCAAAGCAAAGAAAAATATGATCCAAAAAGAAAAAGAAATATCCAAAAGGTCACAAAGGCCCATTGCTCAAAAACAAAATTCAAAATTTATATGGGTTCCTAAATCCCTTGTGCAAGCTATGTGTTCCAAGGAACCACAAAAGTATGAAAAATCAAAAACCATGTGAATCCCTAATCAGACTATTGAATTTACGCTTCGAGTATTCTTGTGTCAATGTCAATCTTGCTTTCACAATTAGGTGTATGCACTTGAAGGTGAGATCTACAACAAATCTATTTGGAGAAGAAAGAAGAAAAATGGAGCCGCATGAAGGAGCATTCAAATCATATATTTGGTTTGCTTAATTTTTAGTATTGAATGTTTTTATTTCATGTCTCTATTGAATGTGTTTAGGATTAGATCATTGCAACTTGCGTTTGTGATTGAGCTAATGATTAATGTTTTGATATGCATGTGATGATTTCCTATTTCCTATGCTACAATAAGCATTAAAACAACCTACTGATGCTGGATTCAAGGTATGTTTGCCTCCAATACTGATGACCTTTCTATAACATGTTAGCATGCATTGATGAGGACCAAGGAAATATTCTATCCTACCAGTGTCAGTGTCGGTGTCGGTGTCGGTGTCGGTGTCGGTGTCGGTGTCGGTGTCGGTGTCGGTGTCGGTGTCGGTGTCGGTGTCGGTGTCGGTGTCGGTGTCGGTGTCGGTGTCGGTGTCGGTGTTGGTGTCGGTGTCGGTGTTGGTGTCGGTATAGAGTTTGTAAAGTGCCTACCGGTACATCATATGAAGCCGGAACCCAAAATCATGTTGCCATCAATGACATCATAGTGAAACCAACCAATAGAGTGTCAATTGCCAACAATCTCCCCCTTTGGCATTGATAGCAACACTCAAGTGAAAAATGGTCATGGTTTCAACTGTTGGTTTCATCCTGCCTGCTCCCCCTGAGTTGAGTATGCAAAATACTCCAATACTCCAAAATTCCAAAAACTTTGAAACTCCCCCTAATGTATGCAACTCTTGATTCTTAATTTTCACATGTATACTACTCCCCCTTTGACATCAATACTGAAAAAAAAGAATGTCAAAGAATAAGTACTGTACACTGAATACCTTAAAAAATGTCTTATTGGAGCTTGACCAATTTCAAGATTTCCGGATAAGGTTTCTCCAATAATTCCACATAAGTATCCTACCCAGTTTTGAATGTGCCAAAGATGGATACAAGTCCACTCAATAAATATGCAAGTGATTCGTTCTCATTATCTTATGCCGGTGTGGGCTTTTTCAGCATATCCATGCATTCCCTCTTATGTACACAAAGTGAATCCAATCTTGGACTCACCAAACCTTTGAGACTTCTGGTGAATGATCTTATCTCTTTCCTTTTCAAGAGAAGAAATTTGATTCTCCAAAGTCAAAATTTGTCCATCAATAGATGTTGTCAATGAAATTAGTCCATCAAAAGAGTTAACAATATTAGCAATTTTATCATGTATCTCCTTTATCCTTTTATCTACATTTTTTGTAAGAATTTCAGTATTCCAATGTACCTAGTATATGTTAGTACACTGTTTTAATAAATTTTCAATTAGAATAAGTTTCTCCTCAATCTACTTATTTTATGTCACAATGATCTGGTCAAAAGAGGCTCTCTTAGCCAAACTAAATCTTTCAAGTGCTTGCTAGTTGGAGATTTCTGTAATGATTGAAAATCTTTTGAGTTGTGCTCTATTATTACCTTAAGCTTTCCAAAAGGACTCGCTTCGTTCTCAATCTTACATTCTGGGACCAATCTATGTAAAATAATTATTGACTGATCTATTATCCCCTTGTCTATGGATCCCTTCTTCATCAGTTTTTGAGCATCCATCATCATGAGTTATGTGGGACTCATCTCTGTGATGGTTTTCTTTTCAACTAGAGAAGTGTCAATTGTCAACAATGATGGACTCGCAAGTAGTAGCTTACTGGATTCCTTTGTTTTCTCTAGTGATTTATATTTTATTACCTCCTCACTTACACTGGTGGCTTCGCCACTTGGTGCAGTATGTGCAACTCTCGGTTCCTCTCTAGGAGCAATATCCTCAACATGTACATTAGTATCTCGAGGAAAATTGTCCTCAATGTTAGTATCATGTACAATGTTCTTAGCATTAATTGGTGTCTCAGTATGTGTCTATACTTTTGTGTTAACCGGTGACTCGATTTCAACTATCTTGATATTCTTCAAAAATGAGGGTGGAGTACCTATAATTCCTTTACCTTTCCCTTCAACCAGTGTATCTATAGTCTCAGTTTTGGTCTTCAGTGAAGTAAAAAATCCTTTGTGTTCTCCCAAAAATTTTATCCAAGCCTTCCGTGTTTCCTTTATTACTCAATTCATTCTTCCTAACATCAGGCTAGTTATTCGGTGTTTGATTTTAAAAACCTTTCTATTTGCAGCCTCAATTGTCTTCTCCATTTCATCTAGAGCTATAGTAACATAGATAGCTAAACGTTACTGCATCTTAATATGTTTATCATCTTGCATTGCAGATAATCTTCTAGCATCTAACATGTTATATAACTTTGTCGGTATTTGATTATCTATCTCAATTAATGATTTCTTATAAATATCTAAATATAAAAGGACTACTTCCTCTATCTCTCTCTGTTCATCAACTTCTAATTTATCTTAATAAAACTTAACGTTCTTTAGCATCCCATCTTTAGTAATTTCATCAAGAATTTCTACACAAGTTTTGGGTGGAATAATAGTTACATTACAAGTCTCAATTGCCAAATCAATGTCACTCTTCTTCTTCCTTCTAGCAGTACCAGATGCAGTTGTTGGTGTGGCCTTAGGTGTCTACTTTTGTGCAAGTAACTTGATGGTGACCTTTCTAATTGGTTATTTCTTTCCTTCCACTTTATGTTCTTCTAGTTTCTTCCTCACAACCCTTTTGAATGCTAATGGTGTGTTATCTTCTGACTCAGAATCTGCAGTCACAGGTTCAATGTGAACCACCAGATCCTTCTTCTTTCTCCCTTTCTCCAAGACAACATCAATAAGTGCCTTAATGTCTTTTGAAATCTCCTATACAAATTTTCTTGTCTTTCCTTCTTGTTTTTCCCTTTTCTTTAGTTTAAACTCAGCTTCAACCTCAAGAGTCTTCTGCTGTGCAGTTCAATAGGGCTTCTTTGCCTCATCTATTTCTTCATCAAGTAGAATTTTTGCATATGCATCAAGGATTAATGCATCTACCTCATAGCCCATTTGTGCTATCCAAATCTTCTGGGGCTTGACTGCCTCCATGAGGGTCTCATCTTTCTTAACCATGAAACATATTCCAGTAGAGTATTTCTCTACTATATGCTCAGGTATTCTTATTGTATACCTCATAGATTTTTGAAAAGATTTAAAGTAACCCCATACCTTATCAACTCTCATACTTCCCAATACAGCAATTGATTGTTTTAATTGCCTTCCTACTAGAGTGTCAAAAGTCCATTGCCGAATACCAGAACTGGGAGTATCATTTAGAAAATATAGCATCAATGAAGCTAGCAGGTTTCCATACCATAAGTTGCCCTTCTTCTCACTTTTAATTTTCCCTAAGTTGATCAATAACTCTTCAAGCATCTAGCGACAAAGATCTAACTTTATATTTTTTCTCATCATCCTATATGCAACCAAAATACATGAACTTGAAACTCAATTCAATCGGTTTGACTGAGTTACCCAGTAGCCTATAACCATACTTCCAAATTTGATGTCGGTGTCGGTGATAGTGCTCACCTTCATCAATCTCTTATCTGATGTGGTGTTGGTGATCATCCTCATGAATTCGTTTTACACTTTCTTATCTAGATGTTGCCCTATCGATGACAAGCCAGTGATTGCTCAGATGGCTTCCTTAGTGATTTTATGGGGTTTTTTCAGCCATATGAATTCCCCATGTACTCTGGTTATTACATATCTGATTATTATATCCTCAAACTTTGGAATATCTAGAATATCTATGAACCCTCGATCTTCAGTGTGTTGATATACCGGTTTAATCTTACCAGATTATTCCATGAGTTCATTCATATACATTCCTTTGACCTCTGAAGTACCTAAGTCCTCTATATGACAATAGATGTATGCCCTAACATCTTCTACATATACCACTCCCTCCAGAACGCGAGAAAATGCTCCAACCGAATCTTCCTTGGTAGCCACATGTGGATACCATTTGAAAATCGGTCTAAGGCAGTCCTTAACCTCCACTACAATTGGATTTGCAACAAAAATAGGAACAGAAGATGATCCCACTTCCATGATTCAAGAAAAATACCTTTGATCTCTCTCCATGAAAACCTTCAACAAATCCTTCCAGATGTCGGTGTGATCGCTCAAGAAGAAATTTGATTGTCTTTGAATAGCTTTTGATCGCACTAAGTCGCTCTAAATGCTGGGTGATTAACAATGAAGTGTAATCGACCTTTTATCCATTGAGAGAAAACCTTAATCTTCCATTGACATAAATGATTTCTAGTGAAAGATACTGGATCTCACTCTGAACATATCAATGCCAGATAATCCTCTCCAATATCTAAAACATCTTCCAGAATCTCTTCCTGGGGCATATGCATTATCTTCATGAATTTTGCCTACCCCTAAGGCATCTGCCTTAGTAACCGGATGAGCTCACTGCCGGTGTAGGAGCAACCTCTTTTTCTGGATAGATAACCAAGACATTCCCATCTGATGATTGCTCTTAAATCTTCCTAACCCATCTCTGAGTGTGATCATGTTGGATTTCACTAACCTTCTCTTTCCTTTTTTTATTTGATCCTCCATTATTAACCAGTGGATTTCTGCTTCTGCAAAGCTGAGCAATATGTCCAATTTTATTGCATGCATAACATGTAACATTGTACTTTTGAATTGATTTGCTAAAACCGGTGAAATTACTTGACCTGCACTGATTAGCCATATGTCCAAATTTTCCACAAGCATAGCATTTTACATTCATTCTGCAATCCTCTGTCTTATGACCAATTTTATTGCATTTATAACATTTACCGGGAGCAATATCAAGGTTGTGATTTTCTCTATTTCTACATTGTCTAGCCATGTGACCAAATTTATTGCAAACAAAACATCTACTATTGAATTTATAAGTATTGAATTGTCTTACAGGTGCCTTATTTTTTTGATCATCATTAGCAGTACCGAAACTCTGTCCTTGCTCGAATCCAAGTCTAATGGAATCTCCAATCTGCCTCTATCTCTTCAATAAGTCATCAAGTTGTGCTAAGATGATTTTGAATTTTTCTTTGTACTCACTAGCAGCAGTTAAATATTCTCTTAGTATCATCATTTGTCTCTCAAGCTCTTGCTTATTTCTCCGGGATTGTACCAAATCAGTCCTCAACATCTCATTTTCATGAATCAACCTACCACATTATTCAAATTTGTTCTTAAGATATATATCAAGACTTTCTTTCTTTTTCTTTCTATCCTCAATATCCTTAGATATCTTCATATTCATAGTTGCATTTAATTCTTCATAACCATTTTCTCCTGACTCAATTTATGATAGTGTTCCTTAAGTGCATTTTTCTCTTCATCATCTTGATTTTGCAAAAGTTCTTCCTTGCTAGCTTGAATAGATGATAGTCTCTCTTGTAGGACAAGAATGAATTCCTTAGCATAATTCAACTCATCTTGTAGCTTTAAGTTTTTCAATCTTTCAACATCATAATCTTGAAGTGCCATCTCAAGTTGCTTCTCCAAAGCTATATTCAATGATTTTGGTTTCAGGATCTTCCTCAAGCTGTTAAACTTCCTACAAGGCACAAGGATCAGATACCAATTGTTGGAAACCAATAACACTAAGAGGAGGGGGGGTGAACCAGTGTTATACCGAAATAGTAGATTTTATCTTAATAAAACATTCATGCACCAACCGGTATACCAGTATAAACAGAATTGAAAGAAGTAATGCAACCAATAAGACAAACACATAAATGAGAATCATAACACACAAATTTATACGTGGAAAAACTCAAAAAGGAAAAACCATGGTGGGATTTGTGACCCACAGTATCAATTCACTGGCCATATGAAGAGATATTACAATATATGATGGGCCTACACTTGCAAGAAGGCTCCTACACTTGCAAGAAGGCTTACAACCTAGAGCACACTGCTCAATAACAATAGGAAACTCACTGACTACACAAAATTCTAGACAACAATCGAGAGAAGTGTGAACTGCTAAGATAGCATCTCCTATGCCAAAATACAATTTTGGTTTAAGCTCTGTCTGTTCTGGTTAAAACCCTAAACCTCTGTACCAGAATAACCCTTACAATGAATACCTCACATACATAGTCTCTTAGAATTATTTCGCATTATATTACATTTACATATCCATCCTAAGTCCATCCATATTCTTCTGTGTATATTACAAAATGATATATCAAACTAACTTATATACCCTATACAGTTTTCATGCTATATGCCATCTTACAATGATATATACAATGTCATATTACATGTTGGCCAGATAACATAAATGTATAAGCATTAAAACAGTATGTCAATGCCGGATCCAAGGTATGTCAGCCTCCAATACCGATGACCTTGCTATACCATGTCGGTCTGTATTGTCGGTGACCAAGGAAATCTTCTATCCTGCCGGTGTTGGTGTAGAGTCTGTGAAGCGCCTGCCCGTACACCATATGAAGACAGAACCCAAAATCATGTTGCTATCAATGACAACATGGTGAAACCAACTAATAGAGTGCCAATTGCCAACAATAGATGGCCATCACTTTGTGCCTTTCTTAGGTGGTTGTTTTGGTTTTCTGTTTTTTGATGTTTTTGTTTTTGTTGGTTTTTTATTTTCTTTGCTGGCTTTCAGGATACCTTGCTGGGTTTTGTTCTATGTTAGTGGGGTTTTTTTTGGCCAGCTACACATCCCTCATGGACCCCAGGTTTTTCTATGTTGACATGTAGTGGTACAGGCCTATCTTACTTTTATTAATCAAAACCATTAAATGTATTACATATGAGATACCTTGCCATAGCTAGATCCTTTGTTGAGTCTTGGCTAGCATCTAAAAATATCCTTTATTGTGTTAGGAAGGGGGTCATTCCATTTCATCATTCTAAAGAGATTAGTACAACATTGTTTGGCTACCTCATATTAAGAAAAGAGGTGATCTAGTGTTTCTTTATTTTTTTATAAAGTGGAAATTTCTATGGGATAGTGTAATCGAGTGTTCATAGTCTATAGCTCCTCAGAAATCACTAGCATGACTGTTCAGACAAAGGTATCAGGTTTGGGTAGAATATTCTTATTCCAGTAAAGCTCAGTGGGCCATGGACACCTCTCCATTTCTCTAGTAAGGAGCGTATATTCTATTTTTGTGGTGTATTCTCTTGAAGTCACAACACACTATAATATATTGTCCTTTCCATCCCTGAGCAAAATTTATCTTTTTAGTAATTATTCTACTAGTATCTTCCTTTTGTCTGCTTGTGGCATTTCAAATTTTTTCCATTGACAAGTTATATAATGGCTTCTTAGGATAGCAATATCATCCCTTATCAAATAAATATATGTTTCTTTTATTATATCGTTTATACCTTGTACACCATTAATCTCAGATTATGGTTTGTAACCATTCTAGTAGTCATGCCGGAAGGAGGCCGAGACCCCATCAACCAATTTTCACATAAGGAGATCTGTTACAAATGATCTGTAGTTGTTTATGAAGTTCCATATTGAAGACCCTCATGGAGGGTTGTTGATAGTTAAAATTATCTCTAGATCTGTACTGTTTAGATATCTCTTCTACATACAAAAGTTGGCACCACATGCCAGAGGGACGACAATACATTTTTCATACAATTTTAGCTCCCAACACAAGATTCTACATTTGGATATTTCTTACCCCAATTCCTCCATTCTCTTTTGGGTTTTTCACCTCATCCCATCCCATGCCATGAGGGAAACCCATCTTTTATCATTTGCCCCTTCGCACAAAATATTCTCTATTGGGAAGATAGCTTTTTTATCATCCTGTTGGTAATTTTTACACAAGATAACATGTAAATGGGTATTGTTGCCACTACAAATTTCAACATGGTAATCCTACTGGCTGAAGACAACCATCGGCCCTTCCAACATTCCATTTTCTATTCACACTTGTTGATTGTTTCCTTCCATAATGCATCTTTGGTCGATCCACTAAAGAGAGGGCTGTCCAAATATGTTGCAGGTAGTTGCCAAAAATGGTATTCAAAATGCTAGCAACTCGACATTGTATTGCATTGCTAGTATTACAAAAGAAAATTCTTGATTTTTCTTTATTGATGTCTCGTTTGGATTCTCTAGAATACTGAAAAACTGTTTATTACCATTGCTTCCTTAGTTGTAAGATTATTGAGTAATGACGTATGGTTTGTATGGTTTGTTGAAAAATGATGTGTGAAAGGGTCTATTTCATTGACAACCTTTATTCCCTTCCATCTCCACATGACACAGTTGCCCTGATCATGTGGCTTAGTGAGTCTACCATGATGATGAAGAGGAAAGGAGATAGAGGATCACTTTTCGTAGTTCACGGGCAGTACCATTAATCAATACCAAATATGTTAGTATGAAGATGCAGGTGAACACCCATTTGATCCAATGTTCACGGAAGCCTAGCTTTCTCATTCTAGCCATTAGGAAGCGTCATCTGAATTTGTCGTATAATTTGTTGATAGCAAGTTTAAATAACATTCCTTTTAGATTATATTTTTTGATAGAATGAAGGATCTCATGTGCTATTATTATTTCATTGGTAATAGTTCTTTTAGTTTAATTAGTTTGTCATTTTATATGGTGTTGCATAGATAAATTGGTTTGAAATCTTTGAAAGTCATATAGTCTTTGACTTTTGGAATTAAGGAATGTTAGTAATGTTAAGGTCCTTCGAGATCTTCCTTTTCTTCCTTGATTCTGCAATTGCACTAGTGTTATCATCCCCCATGAAACTCCAACTCTTTTGAAAGACCTATGCAGTGAAACCATTTGGCCTCAGAGCCTTATCAAGATGCAGTTCAGAACTAGAGATTCACACCTCATCCTTTGTGACCAGCACACATAGATACAGATTGCCCTCCTTTGTCACCTTTAAAGGAATATGCCTTAAAAGATCTATATTTTTATAATCTGTAGCTCGCATGCCCCAAAGTAGGTTTAGAAAATGTTGAACCCTGATATTATGTATTTATTTTGAGTCTATAGTAATTTGGCCATTAGATCATTGTGTATGATTAATTGTGTTCCATCTTCTTTTGATCTTTGTGGTATTAGCGAAGAATTTGGTATTCTAATCTCCTTCTACAAACCATACTTCTCTTGATTTCGAGCACCGATAGCAATCCTCTCTTGCTTGGATCTCTTCATATTCTGCTAGGAGCTCTTTCTCTTTCATGTATTCATTGTTTGTCATACCATTGTTGATAATATATTCACCGAGGATAGGCATTTCTTGTTCCAACTTTTCCTTCTCTACAAAATATCTTTAAAAGCATCTCTATTCTAGACCTTGAGTTTATTTTTAAGGAATTGTAGACGTTTGTTGAAAGTGAACATGGTAGTTCCCAAAAAATATGTTTGATTCCTTCCACCAAACCTCTAGATATTTCATTAATTCATTGCATCTGAACCACAATTTTTCAAAGTGGAATTGACAATTGGGGGCCGCACATCTTCTATGATTGTGAGGTCCATTGGGTAAGGATATGATATTGTTATCGGTCTTATTTTTGATGATGACATAATGGGAATTGTGAGCTAGTGATTTGATATGAAGAAATGATCTAATCTCTCGGTGATGTTGGTAAATCCTTCTCTCTGATTCTTCCTGCCAAACTCCAATATCCCTCATGTCAAAGTGAATTTTCTATTACTAGAGATGATATCGTTTAGAGTGTTAGTCTGCATGAATTCCTTGAAAATCCTGTTGTGTTTGTTGAACACATCTCAGAACCCCAAACTTATCTTCTAGATTCAAGATGGCACTGATATCTCCCACTACAATGAGATTGTTGTCCAATGTAGTAATTTTGGTACTTATAGTGTCCTACAAAGCCTTTTTGTCTTCTATTTTAACTGGACCATAGATATTGAAAATGGTAAAAGACAAATTAGAAAGCTATCTTGATATACATACATTTATCCAGTTTTGTGTTGTTTCGTAATTGGTGACAGAGATCCCCTTGTCTTTCTACATGATACCAAGATCACCAGAAGCTCCAACAACATCATTAAAAATTCTATTCCATCCCTTTAAATATTTAACAAAATTTTTTGCTTCTTGTGTTAACAATTTTGATTCTTGAATAAGGAGAGTCAATCAATTTTTTGCTTCTTGTGTTAACATTCCATGTAGGGATATTCATCTTCCTCTAAGGGAGACATTGGCTCCCTTGGATTGAGGTAAGATCAGATTGTGCTTTGGTCTTTTTGAAGAGTTTCTTCATCCTGATTTCGTTTGTTTGTTTTCCTCGCTGTCCTATTTTTACTTGGTGCAATATCCAACAGTTTGATCGTAGACCATGAGATTGCTCTGCAATCAAATATGTCAATTTCATCTACCAATGTTCATCTTTATCTATTGTTAGGTTGGCCAGCTCTATGGTATCTATGATCTCATCTGGCTCCATTTTTTCTTTGTATGTGGTGCCTTCTGGCTTCTTCTTGGGTAGAAGAGAATTAATTTGTTTCATAATATTCACCTCTAGAAATACATGATAGTATGGTTTAAATGCTTCTTTGGTGTCCATCTCTATGGTATAGGGCATTTGCATCCGTCATTATTGTGGGATCTACTTCTGAATGGGAGCAAAAGAATTTCATTTGTTCAATTTCTAGTGTTTGTATCTGTTCTCTAGATTGGTTTTTTTAAGAAGATTTTCCGAGGTATCTTGTTTATTGATATAATTTCGATCCACATGTCTAGGGAAAAATCATCGTATCCCATATTTCTATCTAGAGTTTTCCCAAATGAATTCCCTATATTTTCTAAACTCACTTCAGACCAGTATTCGAAAAGGAGATTGTAGAATCTTATCCAGATTGCTGCTTGGCAGGGTTTAGTATTTCGGGGATTGAAGTTCGAACACCAGTCTCGAACAAAGATGTGGTGATTTTCGATATGGCTATTCTTTGAATTACATTTATGTCTTCTCTGCAATTTAGATCTAAGTAGATTGACAAGAAATAAGTTTCTATTTTACCATTGTCCTAGTTTGATCATAAGCAAATTTGAAATATTGAAAAACAAAACACATTTTCATATTTTTTTCTAGTTTTTCTACATGTTAGTAATTGGTGTTTTTAGAATGTTATGTCTAGTTAAAGTTAGGATTAAATTTCATATTGTTTTTTAAAAATTTCGTAGTTTTGGATTTTATTATGTAAATAAACAAATATGACTGTTGGGTTTTCGATTCTCAAGGGGTTTTGGTGATCCTTGGAATCTCATGAACTATTATATGTTGGATTTTCGAATTGAATGGATTACTTTTTGGCTTGCTTCAATTCTATGTTTACCTTGTTCATGTGAACAAATCCACCATATCGCAGGGTCTCACTCAGGTGTTGTCATCCAAATCCATAATTCAGATCACAATTGGACTTTATTTATTTCCTTATTTATTTTCTTGTTCGTGTTCTCCTGATGAGTCTACAAATGAGGGCAATTTGTTTTAGGGCTTTCGCATCCCATTCTACAATGTTGTCACATTGATAGCTATGGGCAGCTTTTGGACTTCTTGACTCACTGCGATTGTTTCTTTTTGTGCAAAATTCTACTTTCTTGCGTCGTATTATTATATTATTATATTATATTATTATAATAATACTAAATTGAGATAATTACGAAGTTAAGTGATTGCATAATAAAATAGATAGAATTGATTTATACAAATGGTAGTTGATAGCGAAAATAAATAAAATATGTTTTTTTGGCCTTTCATATATTTAAGTGGCACAAACACTTTAAACAAATCTAGTTCTTGACTATATTTAAGGGAAAATAAATATATATAATTTTTTTTCATCTATTATGGGAGTGTCCAGTATTTTATGTGCTTGTGTGTGTGAGTGAGTTGAATGGACTAAGTATATGTTGATTGAACCATGCATTATATATTGGATCCATATTCAAATAGACCTAAAAAGGTAATGAAAAAATAAGAGCTATGAGACCAATGAAAATGCATGTCTTCAAAATATTTTAGTTATTTAATTTAATTTAATTTAATTTTTTAATTATTAAATTTTAATTAGCTTAAAATTTATTATGTTATGGTTTCCATTTTTAGAAAAGGGTTTCTTTGAAGTAAGAGTTTATTATGAAAATTAAGTTAAAAGGGCATGAACTTAATTTAAGTTATTTAATTTTTTAGTTTTTATTTTTTTAAAAATTGATTTGACATCCATATGTGAGTGTAATATGTCTACGGGTTTAATTATTTACTATATTTTTCATAGAAATAATATTTAATAAAAATATAATATAAATACATTTTTATTTTTTATTTTAATAAAAATTTTAAGATTATTTTTTTAACAAAGAGTAAGACCTTATAATGTATTAATATAAAAATGAAAAATACATCAAAATACAACATAGATCATACAAGCTGAGAAATTTGACATATAAATCAAAATGCATATGAATAAAGCCATAATAGCAAAAACATAACCCACTGCAAGAAAAAAAGATAATATATTTTCCTTTGACACACTAGAAAAGACCATATAGGTCAAGATCCACCAATTGCATGCAAACTAAAAATGTTGGCAAAGAGAAGATGAGCCTGAAAGCCAACTAGATCATGCCTAGTCCACTGAACACAAACATCCTCAACACCTGAAAGGCATGAGGAACTAAAAATTACATAGCATATGAAAACTTATCTACATGACATTGTAACTAGACTAACTTTGTAATGTAACTTAAAATTTAAAACTCGAATTAGGAGGTGGAGATCATGAACTCTTGGAAGAATAAGGGAATACATATGGAGTAGAGGGAAAGGGTTGAAAGGGAACTGCCCCACTCAACATGTCCCAAATGATTTCATATCAAAAAGGAGAAGAATAAATGGTTGGATAGCAACTGAAATTTAGAACTAGATTTCACAAACAAGAATGGAACAACCAAGATCAAAATTTAGAGACCAAGCCACGAACACAAGCACTCAAAGACATCTCCTGAAATATATGGAAATAATTAAAATAATGCAAGAATTAAAAAAATATTAGAAATAAGAGTCATCACATGTGTGGTTTGATTTATATTATTCTTCTAAGAAAAAGTTCAAGAACACCTTGAAGATAGTCAAGATTCATGCTCAAAAAGCAAGATAAATTATTTTTAATGAGAATTTATCCAATTAGGTCATTGATCCACTAAAAAAAGAGGGGCCATGAATTCAATGAAGCAAAAGGAGATACACCTCAAATCCAAAACCTCCAACTTTGGCCAAGTTCGAGTTCTCATCTTCCAAAATGTGCTCACAAAAAAAAATTAGAAAAAGATTTATCTTTAAGCCAGTGCTACTAACATGAAACCAACACCTTGAATATTTTTTTTTGAAATAATGAGTCTAGAAACCATGACCTACAAAAAAGAAATATTAGAAGCAAACAATTTTATGGGAGAGACCCCATCATTGAGATAAGGTGACCACACGGAGAGGATTGGGAAAGGGTGGGACCATGAGGGGAGTAGTGAAAAGAGGAATTGTGACGAGCTTGTAGAAAACAATGAGAAGGGGGAGGAATCAACTTAGGAAAACATCTAGTAGAGGCACTAAGAACTAGAAAGGTGGGCAATGAATCAAGGAAATTTTGAAAGGACATCCCACTCTCCCATTGAAATGTTCTCAATAATTTCTTTATCTGTAAGTGATGCCATTAGCCTTCCTATAGTATTATAAAAAGTCAAGTTGATGAAATCTTTGATTACTTGAAGATATTGTTGGAGGTGGTAGTTCAACTACCAAGAAAGAGTGACTGAATTATAAAAAGCTTGATAAACCACCATGGAATCACCCTCAATACGTAGATTTGAAACTTTATTTTTATAAGCCAATTGGAGAGGAGGGTAGTGAACTCAATGATGTTGTTAGTGGAAAATAAAATGATTTTGTAGGTTGTTTTGATGATTTATTTCTATTATGATTCCTTAGGACTGCACCAACATCTCAAATACTAGGATTTGCTTTTGAAACACCATCAAAATTTTATTTGATCTAGTTGGTCAGAGGGGATTCCTAGCTTACTTCATTTATGTTAATTGTTTGGATGATTGAATTGAAACTTGTAGAGGTGGGAGCCCGAGGAAAGTCCAAGGCTTTAACATATGATTGTCCAATGAAGAAAATACCTTATTTCTTTTTGGATTCTAAATTAAGTTAGTCAACAACCTCTGAAAAAGATTGTTTAATTTTGAAAGTGAAAAAATTTAAGTTTTTTATTTTATGTGTGAACTTTAGTAAATATTATTTACTATATATTATAAAAATAACATTTTTTAAAAATACAATAGAAATAATTTTTTAGAATGTTTTTAATTATTTAAATTAAGATTCTCTTAAATATTTTAATATTAATTTAAATTTTAATTTAATAATAAATATAAAAAAGTTTTGTTCAGCACATAAACTTTAATGTGATGGTTGTTAGTTATTGCTTTATTATTATTTTGTTTTGGTTGGCAATATCCATATTTTATTTAATATATCAAAAAATATTACAATTCTATAATCTCTAGATTGTATATGGTCTATGTGGAAATAAAATTATACAACCAAAAAGAAAACCCTACCCTACCATCCACACAAACTTCATCAACATACTTCAAATTATCACCTTTTTGCAAGATTTTCATCTACACCTATCAACATTATGCATAAACTAGTTCACTACTCGACACATCAACACTAAAAAAACTTAGCATCTTTGTGAGAAAAATCAAAGATCCAAATTCTACAAACCACCAAAAACTACTTTTCTGTATGACAACATGTGCATTCTCCCTGCATAAACCTCCTATAGACCAAACCCTAACCACCTACTACAAAATATACAGACCCAAAATAAACCCATTACAAAATTCTATAGACCATTCTCTTATAAGTGGCTATCATACCAAAATTTTATTACATATGTAGAACATTGGACCCAAGTGATAGAGATTTTTCAATAAACCAGTATAAACAAATAGACATTGGCGATTATCATGCGACACCTTCAATATTTTGGTCGCACGCATTCACTCTCCATTCATTGCACTCTTTCTCTTCTTCCATGTCGCCTCCTCCTCCATCATGCCCCATTATCACCACCTGCATTACCCACCAATACCAACACTCCACCACCCATTTCTTCCCTCTATAGGAGGAGGCTCTTCAGAGAATCCCAAGCAATGAAAGCCTCGGCTCAGCGTCCATCTCGGTCAAAACCCATTGGCCAACACATGAACAGTACAAGTTCATGCATCTTTTCTATCATCAGATCCTCAAATCCCTCGTTAACATCAAATCTCACCCTTGGAATTGCTCATTATAGTACTGAATCTAGTCCCACAAGCCCCTGATCATCAATAATTGACGTCACCACCCACAGAACATTTTTTGTGGAGTCACCAAATTCCGAACCCCATGCACCCACCATGGTAACCACATCCATGTTCAAGCAAAATCTGTGTTTTTCCTCTAGAAAAACCTCCCCAAAAACCATCTCCATCAAATGAATGAACTCATCATCCTTAATTTTGAAAACTTGCTTCATTCTTAGTGGTGACACTAGTCCAAATAAAGCGGCTTGAGGTCTATCTATGTACAAAGGAAAAATAGACTCCATGATATCTCTACCAACCTAGATTGTTGCAGGCAAGTTTGAGAATGACACGATTTCCTCAGGCCACCAATATATTGCCACCCACACTTGAGCCAAGTCCCATCAAGGTATTATTTCCCTTGCATCCTCATTAATGTATTAATTAAGAAAATGAGAGCCTCCTTAAAATTTATCAAGGGGAATTATATGAAAATATTTTGTACATACTTCCTCGACTCTTTTGAAATGAACTGCCCATTTTTCCAAGGTGTCTACTATGTCATTAGCCAATCACCGAATGTGACCCACATGATATTATTGTACTGAAGCCATCTCATTATGAATTATATGGATTATCTTATTCAAGTGTCATGCCTGAAAAACTCTCACTATTATTACATTTATGATGATTAATGAATCACCTTCCATATGAATCTTGGAAAAGCCCATACTCTTTCCGAACCGAATTGCAGTTAATGCCGCCATTGCCTCTGCTATGTTATTCATCCCATCCTCAACCCATTGTATATCAATTGCCAGAATATTGCCTTGACAATCTCGTGCCACAAACCCAATGCCCAGCGGTCCTAGATTGCCTTTAGCAGCCCCATCAAAATTTATTTTTATCGAGCCTTCCTCTGTCTTAAGCAACCCTTCATTTATCTATTCATCATCACTTAAATTCACCAAATGATTCCCTTTCATGAGCCTACTATTTTATTATTCTATTTTCATTATATATATATATATATATATATATATATATGTGTGTGTGTGTGTGTGTGTGTGTGTGTGTGTGTGTGTGTGTGTAATCATATTTTTATTTAAAATATTTAGTTTTACTTATTTAATGCAATAATAAATATCACACTTAGAGAAAAAAAATTGATGGCTTAAATAACACACACTACACTTTGAGTTTTAGACCTAAAAGTGTTAAAAACTCAGAGTTGACCAATATTCTCTAGGCTTAATATGTTTCTCTCTGTGTGTGGTTTAAAGCTATTCAAAAAAAATCTATTGAATTAGGAAGAATTCAGAGAATTCAAGAAGATTTTTTTATTTTCATTTTTATAAATAAAAAGTGTAAACACTTCTAAATATATTATTCTAAATTTATTATCACATCAATGACCCATTATACTCACATGTGTATGAAAAATAATTGTCAATAAAAATTAGAAGCATTTAATTTGATATGTTTGCAACACTTAAAAAAATGTCTTATTTAATATTTAATGCTAATTATGTCTTCAATTCCACCTCTCAATTGCCACTCACTATGAGCTTAAAGATCAATCAATTTGACTATCTTCATCATGCAATTATTTAACTTCATGGTTAATTAAATCTAATATTAGTAATTATGGGGGATTGAAAGAGTTCTTACATAAAGTCCACTTCTTTCCCAAGGATTGGAATAAAATAAAATATAAAATAAAAATACAATAATAATAGTTTGGTAATATTAAAAATAATAATATATTAAAACATAATAATATAATTATATATCTTAATAATAATTTAATATCAATCACAATATAATAATATAATAAATTTTTAAGTGGAATAATGAACAAATATGATATCTTTGGACATACTTGCATATCTATTTATTATATTATTATATTGTAATTGATATTAAATTTGGACATACTTATGATATTACTGAGCTTTTGAATTTTATTATTGTAATACCTCCAAAAGGCTCCTTTTTAGTAAACATTCACTCTATATCTCTAAACTCTTTACTATATTAAAATAATAAAAATAATACTTGCATACCTATCTTTAGAGGAATCATCGCTGCCGTTATGCCAAAAGCTTGAGCTGTTAGTGAACGAGAGAGTGGCCTGAGTTAAGGATCCTCAAGAGGTGGGAGAAAGACATGTCGCGAATCCACGGGAGGTGTTGACCACATAAAACAAATATGTCTCACTCCCATTGTCCTCTCAGGAGGGAATTTTTTTTCCCCTGCTACATCCTTCCCTGAAATCGGACTCTCGATACCAAGGTCAATAGGTGTGACTCCTACACAACAGAGGCCAAAAACAACTTCCAAACAAACAAACTATTTGTTAGATTGTATCAGCTATAAAAGACAAGAATCCATTGTTAGAATAATTGGTGGACAATTGAGAGGGGGGGCGAATTAGTTGTCAATAGATTATATCAATCAAACCACTTTATAACCTTTAACCAGAGCACATAAACATTAAATACCAAAATAGTAGATACAAATACTAGTAAGCAATAAAACTTAAGTATGAAACAAACAATCAACACAATGCAACCATACCACATAACACCATGATTTGTACATGGAAAACCCAGTAAAGGAAAAAACCACGGTGAGAAGCCTACACAAAGTTAGATAATACTTCTGCAAAAAGTATGTGATACAATAAGGGGCCTGCACATGCAGGAAGACACACTACCTAAAGTGTGCTTCTCATTACAAAGGAGTCTCACTGACTAGAGAGAGGTTATAAGCACCTCAATATAATTGGTCAACAATTCGGAAGAATGAACTGCCAATGAAAGCATCTACCATGCCTGATTACAGTCTCGATTAAGCTCAATACCTAAGGCCTTTGACCTCTTACATAAACACAATTCGATCACCTATGATCGACCAAATCTCCTTCGCATATAATATTTTCATTATTCGCACATTTCATTCCATGACCATGATCTACAATGAGATCTTACATCAATTTATACAAACCCTAAGGCCTAAACCAATTAGGTCAGCCACCTAAAAGATATTACAATAAGATCATTACATACATCCACGTTACAATGATATACCATATCATCTTTAGAACAAAACAACATTAACCAATCCATAAATCATCCCAGTAATGTGTAGAGAACACTTAATAGCACGTTACATGATACTGGTCCATAACCTAGATAGATAACAAACCTAATTTGGATCCACCAAGCCAAAGCGATGTCTCCAATCAGTCGAGGCACGAACAAAGATCACCTTTTGCATCCTGAATTCCATCTAGAAGCCACACCAACACCACTTATGCATCTTGTCAAACATTCACAGTAAAAGTTCTGTCAATAAAACCCTAAACCCTTACCGGTATAGGCTTACTAGAATGTATGATACCATTCGATCATCAATTCAATACCAACCGACAAAACATACTCCATAAATATGCAACACATCAAGACAAACATATTTCATTGATCCAAACATGTCGGTAGTATCCAACTGATAGTTCCTTCTACCGGTAACACTAGTTCTTCTACCAGTTATCAAAATCTGTCTGTCGATAACCAATCATAACAGCTAGTGTTGACATCAATGACAAAACATCAATGCAACACATATCAATTCCTTCATATTGCCAACAATAACCACCTTTGGCATTGATGGCAACACTAGATGTGAAAAAAAAAACATCTAAGTGCCAAGAAATGCCAAAAATTTCTCATAGAAGATATAACAATGAAAAACTAAAAAATCCCAAAAATTCTCCCTGAGGAGTGCAGTCCAATCTGAAACTGATCTGAATCTCTCCCCCATATGACATATTATGACATTATTTTTCACATCAAATATCTCTCCCCCTTTGACATCAATGCCAAAGATATGACATAGATATCAAAATCCTCTGAATCTCAAATCTGACTACTCCTCCTGAGTAATAGCACCATTACAATCCGGAGCTAGGATAAAGCTGATGATGCATACCGGATTGATGCTCTACTCAATCAACTAAGTTTCTGCTATAGGGGTAGATACCCCTAACATGTCTCTTAAATACTTAAATGATTCTTGAGACAATGATTTAGTGAATATATCTACAATCTTCTCTTTAGTATTCACATAAACCAATTTGACTTCCTTTTCTTCCACTTTTTCCTTCAGAAAGTTATATTTTATTGATATATGCTTAGTCGTAGAGTGAAATACTGGATTCTTAGACATGTCAATAGTTGCAGAGTTATCAAAATAGATAACTACCAGTTCACTACAATTTACCTTGATATCCTTCAACATTCGCTTCATCCACAAGACTTGTGTGCAATTAGTTTTTTATTAATGAAAAAGCAGGTTTTGAAGGGACCCCGAAACCCTTTACAAGCAAGACTTAAACAACAAAGCCACGAGAAACAGAGAGGAACAGAACTAAAAGGAAAAAACCAGCGAAAAACCGAAAAAAGCCCACAAAAGCCCCGAAAAGCCAGTAGGCCATCTAGGAATCAGATTTTATCCAAAGCTCTAGCCAGGGTGCTGCTAATATCTTGCAGCTCTTTGACATTGTCTTTGAAGTTGGGAGGGTCCTTGGCCACAGCAGCCATAGCTTTCTTGATACTGGCCCTGGTTCTCTTTGCAGTTCCGCCCGCCGGGGTAGCATCACCACCACTTCCAGTCTGGATGGTCTCCTCCTCCAAGTCAAGATCCACAACCGATTTAGGAGTATGGTCAAAGACCTTGGCAATGTCTTCCAGGTTTTTGGTGACAGCAGAGAGGATATTTGGGATAAATCCCATCAGATTTTTCATCGCTTCTTTTCCCTCTTCCAGCGATTTTACCTTGTTCTCAATTTCTTGCTTCCAATTAATATGCTCTCTGTTTTCATCATCCCTCTTTTTATCCGAATTTATCCCTTTTTTCTCTAGTTTTTTTAGGGTTTTGTAGGTCCATCTATCGAATTTCATTCTGGCCTCCAAGAGCTTCTTGAGATTATCCAGGATAAGCCCCTCACCAGTACTTTCCTTGTCCTTGCTGTCCCTTTCCTCAGTCAAGTTCTTCTCAGGGCCTTTGTTTGTTTCCTTCTCAGAATTAACTTCGGTTTCCTCATTATCCCTGGGAGCCGTCTCCTCCATCAGATGGCTATTGTCCTTACCAGGGTGATCACTTAGAATAGGGCTGTCTTGACTAGGCTCAGAATCTCCACTTTCTTCCTCATTACCCAGCTCCTCTTCTTTCCAGTTGTCTTCACCGTTAGTGTCGTTTGTCTCCATACCACTGCTTTCCTTGACAATGTCCTTAGTTTCCAGCCTGGGGGCGCTTTTCCTTTTCTTGCTGGATGACGCCTTCTCCTTGCTAGTATCTCCCTCTTCCATCCTCCTTTTACCTGGGGAAGCAGAAATCTGCTTATTTTCCTATAGAGCGAGGGTTTTGCAATGCTCATAGATGAGCAGTAGGAGCCCACAGTGGAGAATCGGGCTAGAGGGGTTAGTCTTGTGCTTGTTCAGGGACCTGGAGAGGGATCAAAAAAGGTAGTAGGGCAAAGACACTTTTTTGTCGTGTCTAAAATGGTTTAGGAGCACAAAGTGGTAGGTGTGGGCCCTGGAGAAGCAGCCTTCGACCGTAATATACTCTATGATTGCATTCAGGACCCAGCCCCACAACTTCTTGATGTTTGTCGCATTGTAGTAGCCCCCAGTAGCCTTGCCAATTTTGGCCTGCTCTTTCTCTTTCCGCGAGAGCAAGGTAACCGCATTGTTGGAGACCCTGAGGTCTCGAAAGAAGTTAAGCCCAATGTGGGGCATTCCAGTCACAATTGAAATAAGCCAAGCGTCCAACTTAAATTTAACTCCATAAAGCTTAAAAGAGCCATTAGACCAGTTTTCAGAAATCTTGGAAACGGCTAAGTTAACCCTACCTTTGTCATAGTCCTCAAGCTTCTCCATGAAGCTAGTGAGAGAGCCCTTCACCAGCTTTGCCCAGACTTTAGGCATTTCTTTCCAGGTTGTCGTGTTGTCAGGTTCTTCATGTCTTAAATCTCCTCCCATTTTTGAATGCAAGTTATCGGCTCTGTTTCTCTGTGGATTGAGACCTTCTTTCCCGATGCAACTCAAATTTTTGCTTTGAGTAACCCACAAAGCTTGTGGTGAATTATTTGAGATAGTAGGAGATCTATTGCAGTGCATGGTAATGATGGCCTTTCCAGCAAGGCGTATATGATACTTTTTACTTGTCATAATTTAGTTGTCCTTCTCTCCCCATATAATGGTCCTTTCTGAGGATCTCTTTAATATTTAAATTGAGATCATCCTCGCACCAAATCATTTGAGCATCAGAATTAACTCCAATATTCGCTAAATAGTCAGCAACACTATTTTGCTCTCTGAAGGCATGTTGTATAATAATTTCTTTGAACATGGCGATAATCTCTCTAGCTGTCATGATGATATTCTCAATAGACCAAGAAAGCTTTGATTCCCCCTTTAAACACTTAATAATATTAAGTGAATCCCCCTCAAGCCATATTTTATCATAATTGATATCTTTGGCTATAATTAAAGTATACAAGGCAGCGGGGGCTTTAGCAAAATGACTAGTTTGATTCCCCAGAGGACCAGCCACCGCCTTAAGGCAGCTTCCAGCAAAATTCCTGATAATGCCCCCATATCTAGCTTTACTCGGATTTCCTTTATATGCCCCATTGAAGTTGGCCTTAATCCATCCCTATGGGGGAAACACCAGACAAGACCTTCTCTGCCTTTCTCCTTGCTAATAGTGGTAGTAGAAAGATTCCATCTGTCTTTGAAATCCTCTTTGGCAGCAAGTCCCTGATCAGTACCATAGAGGCATTCAAAAATACTCCTAAGGATTTTGTCTGCAACCACTTTAGGAATGGCCCTTTTGTCCCTAAAAATCCTATTGTTGTGCTCTTTCCATATATTCCAGATAACAATTGGCAGAGTGAGTCTCCAGATCTCCACAATTTTAGGATTAGAGTTAGGACAATGCCATTGAAGGCAAGTGTCACCAAGAGAGTTCGGGAAGACCCAGCTCAGGTTCCACCTGGACAGGATGATTTTCCAGATGTCCTAGCTAAAAGAGCATTGGTTGAGGATATGGCAAGTTGTCTCTTCATCCCTACAACAAAGAGAACACATGTTAGGAAAAATAAAGCCTCTTTTATGAAGATTATCCAGGGTTAATATCTTATTTTGGATGAAAATCCAAAAGAAGATGTTGACTTTGGGAACTAAGTTCTTATTCCAAACTTTAGCCCAGATGGGAGTAGCTTCCACCGGGTCATTGTGGATAGTCACAGCAGAGGAAACAGACTATTTCCCATCCAGAGTTTTCCCCCATATCAGAATGTCATCTTTGTTGTCTCTAGGGATTTTAGCAGAAAGAGCAATCTGAAGGAACTTGAGATCTGGGCACTGCTGGCTAAAGTCAATCCAATCCCCATTTATCTAGTAATCTCTTACCATTTCACCATACCTACATTTGAAACTGTCTTTCCAATCTTTGAGGATAGGGATTTCCTCTAGAGGTTTAACCAGGATCCATCTATCTTTCCAAAATCTTATTTTCCTCCCATCCCCAAGGTTCCAGGTTCTGCTAGCAGCAGCCCAGCCTTTAGCAGTTTGCACAACATTCCAAATGGTAGATCCATCAACAAAGAAAGAGTTGTCAAAGAATTCTTCCTCAGAAGGTTGCATATAGAGATATTTGTTTTTCCAAATAGAGTTCCATTCTCTTTCCTCCCCTTTGAATCTCCAAATTTGCTTGGCTAATAAAGCTTTATTCATAGAACTAATGTTCCTTAAGCCCAGCCCACCTGAGGCCTTAGGGGTGCAAATGTTATTCTAGGTTATAAGGGGGATTCTGTTTTTAACTTCCACACCCGACCAAACGAACTTTTTTTGGATTCTTTCAATAACTTCTGCAAACTTTGAGGGGATTTTGAACAAGCTAAGAGCATACACAGGAAGATTTTGGAGGGTGGCTTTGAGTAGAGTGACTTTACCAACTTGACTAAGAATAGCCCCTTTCCAACCAGCAAGTTTCAGGTTGAGTCTATCAATTAACTTATTCCAGAAGGAATCCTCAGGCTTGAGACAAAGAGGAAGCCCCAAATAGGTAGAGGGAAACTCAGATATGTTACAACCAAGAATCCTACCAATCGTAATTTGCCTTTGGGCTGGGGTGTTGATGAAAAACAGAGAGCTTTTATCCCAGTTGATTTTTTTACCAGAGGCAGATTCATAGGTGTTCAGAATGATTTTCATGTTTTTGGCTTCCAAGATGGTGGCTTCCCCCATGGTGATAGAGTCATCAACAAATTGTTCATGAGAGCAAACAACATTGGATGAAGAAGGTTTAAGACCCTTGAGATTGCCTTTTTCCACATTTTTGAGGATGAATCTGCCTAGGCATTCAGCAAGAATGGTGAATAGGATAGGGGAGATGGGGTCTCCCTGTGTGAGACCTCTGGAGCTTTTGAAGAAACTAGACGGGGAGCCATTAACAATGATAGTAGAGGAGGAAGTTTCCATAAGTTGAGAACAGAGCTGGATAACTTTATTGCCAAAACCAAACGATTTCATGATCCTGAGGAGGAACTGCCAGTTTACTCTATCAAAAGCTTTAGCCATGTCTAACTTAAGGAAAAATCCCTGTTTACTCACCACTTTCAGGGAGTGGATATTTTAATGAACAGAGATAATAGAGCCCAGAATCTATCTTCCTGGGACAAATCCATTCTATTGAACAGAGATAATCCTAGGGAGAACATCTAGCAACCTGGAAGTCAAAACCTTTGAAAGGATCTTGTAGACAGAGTTACACAACCTGATGGGTCTAAACTTGTTAAGAGAATCAGCTTCGAGGATCTTTGGGATAAGGACAATGAAAGTGGCGTTCAGTTCCTTGAGAAGTCTTCTGGAGCCAAAGAATTCCTTAACACCATTGCAAATGTTAGCCTCCACAATGTGCCAACATATTCAATTAGTTGCTGCTACAACATATTCAGCTTTTGCAGTAGATAAAGAAATGCATGACTTTTTTTTGCTAATCCATGAAACTAATTTCTTTTCAAGAAAGAAATCTCCACCAAAAGTTCTCTTTCGGTCATCAATATCACCTTCCCAATCTGCATCTGTATATGCACATAAAGTGAATTTATCATCTCTAGAGTACCATAAGCCATATTTTGTTGTTCCTTGCAAATACCAAAATATCCTCTTTACTGTACATTCATGATTTTCTTTAGGATTACTTTGATATCTTGAAATAATACTTATTGTGTTCATAATATCCAGTCTAGTCTGAGTTAGATATAACAAGCCACCAATCATAGACTTATACCTTGTTGAATTTACTAGTGCAAATGTGTCTTTGATAGATAATTTCTCACTTGTCACCATAGGAGTACTTACCGGTTTGGAATTATCCATACCAGACTTCTTCAACAATTCCCTTAGATACTTAGTTTGATAGATAAAAATTCCTTTGTTAGTTTGAGTAATCTGCAAACCTAAGAAAAATCTCATCTCACCAGTCATAGACATTTCAAATTCATCTTTCATATTATTAGAGAATTCCATGCAAAATTTATCTTCACCTCCAAAAATGATATCATCAACAAATACTTCGATAATAAGAATATCATCATCAGTGATCTTGTAATATAAATTGTTGTCAACATTACCTTTAGTAAAACCAAGCTTCAAAAGATATTTATCCAACCTTGCATACCAAGCTCTAGGAGCTTGTTTCAATCCATATAATGCTTTCCTTAACCTCCAAACCATATCTTTGTCATCTGTCAGTGAAAATCCATCAGGCTTCTCAATGTATACTTCTTCCTCAAGTTCACCATTCAAAAATACACATTTAACATCTATTTGATAGACCTTATAGTTCTTGTATACTGCATGGGCAAGAAATAGTCTAACAACTTCAATTCTAGCTACTGGTGCAAATGTCTCACCATAATCAATTCCTTCCATTTGAGAATATCCTTTACAAACTAGTCTAGTCTTGTTTCTTACAACTTGACCATCCTCATTTAATTTATTTCTAAGAACCCATTTAGTTCCAATAACATTCTTATTTTTAGGCCAGGGAGCTAAATTCCAAGTCTTATTCTTCTCTATCTGATCTAATTCATCTTCCATAGCCTTTAACCAATATTAATCTTTACAAGCTTTAATAACAGATGTCGGTTCAATTTGAAAAATAAGACATACCTCTTCATTTTCCAGTCTTCTTGTCATAGCTCCCTTGATCCTGTCTCCAATGATTTGATCTTATTTAATCTTACATACCTTGGTGTCTTCTAAACTTCAGGTTCTCTGTTTTGATCATCAGTCACGGTTGAATTTTCTGATTGTATCGGTGTAACTGTCTTAGTGTCTTTTATCGGTTGAGGTATTACCGGATCACTTATGATTATTTTCACTATCGGTTCTCTATCATATGGTATAGATTGATCTTTGTATTGCTCATCCACTTTCACATTTGTACTCTCCACAATTTTCTGCAATATTTTGTTATAACATCTATATGTTTTTCTCTGAATTGAATATCCAAGAAATATCCCTTCATCACATCTAGGATCAAACTTCCCAGTTGAATAATCCCTTTTGATATAACATTTACTTCCAAAAAATTTAAAATATTTAAGAGTAGGTGTATTTCCAAACTATAATTCATAAGGAGTCTTACCGGTTTCACCTTTGATATGAACTCTATTGAATATGTAGACTATTGTACTCATTTCTTCTCTCCAGTAGATGTGAGGCAATTTGGATTCCATCATCATGGTTCTTGTTGCATCCAAAATGGTTCTATTCTCCTTTCCACTACTCCATTCTACTGAGGAGTCTAAGGTGCAGATAATTGTCTTCTAATTCCATTTATCTCACAATAGCTATTAAATTCATGAGATGTGAACTCACCGCCTTGATCTAATCTCAGACATTTGATTTTCAATCCCATTTTTGATTCCACCAATTCTTTAAAGATCTTGAATTCTCAAAAGCTTCAGGCTTCTCCCTTAGAAAAGTCACCCACATCATTCTACAATAATCATCAATTATTAGAATGAAGTACCTATCACCTTGAAAGCTTATGGTCCTTGTTGGACCACATAAGTCAATATGAATCAAATCAAACACATCATTAGATTTATCATGTATTCTCTTAAAATAATTTCTAACTTGCTTTCCTAATTGACATTCCTTACATACCAGATTATGAGGCTTTATAATCTTAGGTATATCTCTAACTACCTTTGTTGAACTGATCTTAACAATACAATCAAAATTAACATGACACAACCTCTTATGCCATAACCAACTCTCATCAATATGGGAAATCAACATGTTTTATCACCGGTATTCAAGTGAAAGATATTACCTCTAGTCTGAGTACCGGTTGCAATCTCCTAGCCAGTTCTATTAATGATTTTGCATTTTCTATTTTTTGAATTGAAGTTGGAATCCCTTATCCACCAATTGACCAACACTTAAAAAATTATGCTTTAAGCCTTATACATAATAAACATTATCAGTGTTATGCTTACCATCCAGAGAAATGATACCTCTACCTTTGATCATACATTCTTTGTCATCTCAAAATCTGACTTGACTGCTTTTAAATTCTTATAGGGATAGAAATTTTCTTTTATCTTCAGTCATATGATCTGAGCATCCACTATCAATTACCCATTCATCCTTGTCTTCAAATTTTGCTGCCAGTGCCTTTTCTTCATTCTTGATAACCGGTTTCGGTTCATCTTCCTTTATAGCATAGAACACCCATTCCTTCCCATTGTCAGATCCACTAGAAGAGTCTTCTACCGGTTCATCATCTGAATCACTAATGCCTTCCTCATCCGCTATATAGCATAGTTTGTTTTTCTTGAATCTAACTTTTTTTCTGATTAAGCTTAAATGATTTCTTAACTCTTTCTTCAAATCTTGCATTCCTTTCAAGACATCTAGATGCAAAATGACCAATCTTATTACATGCAAAACATTTAAAATGTGTTTTTCCTTCATACTTACTTCTTGTTAGTCCTTTAGGCACTCTTCTAGCAAATATCGCTTCAAGTTGTTCAAATTCTTCATCCTCTTTCCTCATATCTTCCATTTCTTTTGCATATAGGACTTTCCAATCACTTTTGTCAGTAGATGATGATGCATGAAAATTAGGTTCAGACTTTGCAGCTCTAGAGGGTCCAAATTCTTCAAGCTCAAAATCAAATAATTTCCCAATCAAAATGTCTCTGTTAACTTAAGTGTTTTCCATTCTTCTTAATTCAATAATTGTAGTAGCCTTCATCTTGTAAGCTAGTGGTAGGGCTCTCAAAACTTTAGAAACTATTTCATCTTCACTCAGAGATCCTCTACAATATTGAATTCCCATGACAATCGCATTTACTCTTTCCATAAATGTAGCAATTCTTTCTTTATCTTCCATCTTCAAGTTCTTGTATCTTACCCGGAAACAATCAAGTTTAGCAATTTTGACAGTAGGGTCACCTTCATTCAGAGTTTGCAATTTATCCCACATAACCTTTGCAGATGATATATTAGTCAATCCCATGATTTACTGATCAGTGAGTGCACAAAAGAGGGCTTCTCTACCTTTGCAATCATTTTCAATATTTTTGTCCAAGTTTGCTGGAGTAGGATTGCCAGATGCCAGATCATAAGGTATATATCCTTTCTCAATGATCTCCCAAATATATTTTCCAAGACATCTAAGATGAGTCTCCATTTGGATTTTCCATATCCCATAGCTTGCTCCATCAAGCTTGGGGATTTCTCTTCTAAAAATAGTTGTCGATGGATTATTAGCTGCCATAGGATCTACCTCAAGCTGTTAAGCTTCTGCAAAAGAGAACCAAAGCTCTGATACCAATTGTTAGAATAACCGATGGACAATTGAGAGGGCAGGGGGGCCAGTGAATCAGTTATCAATAGGTTATATCAATCAAACCACTTTATAACCTTTAACCGGAGCACATAAACATTAAATACCGGAATAGAAGAAACAGATGCTGGTAAGTAATAAAATTTAAGTATGAAACAAAGAATCAACACAATGCAACCATACCACATAACGCCATGATTTGTACATGGAAAACTCAGTAAAGGGAAAAACCACGGTGGGAAGCCTATCCACAGTCAAATAATATTTCTGCAGAAAGTATGTGATACAATAAGGGGCCTGGACATGTAGGAAGGCACACTGCCTAGAGCATACTGCTCATTACAAAGGAGTCTCACTGACTACAGAGAGGTTATAACCACCTCAATATAATTGGTCAACAATTCAGAAGAATGAACTGCCAACGATAGCATCTATCATGCCTGATTACAGTCTCGGTTAAGCTCAGCACCAGAGGCCTTTGACCTCTTACATAAAACCATTTTGATCACCTATGATCGAGCAAATATCCTTCGCATATGATCTTTTCATCATTTGCACATTTCATTCCATGACCATGATCTACAATGAGATTTTACATCAATTAATACAAACCCTATGGCCTAAACCAATTAGGTCAACCACTTAAAAGATATTACAATAAGATCATTACATAAATCCACATTACAATGATATACCATGTTATCTTTAGACCAAAATAACATTAACCAATCCCTAAATCATCCCAGTAACATGTAAAGAACACTTAATGGCATGTTGCATGACACCGGTCCATAACTTGGATAGATACCAGACCTAATTTGGGTCTACCACACCAAAGAGATGTCTCCAATCAATCGAGGCACAAACAAAGATCACCTTCTACATCCTTAATTCCATCTAGAAGCCGCACCAACACCACTTATGCATACTGTCAAAGATTCTTAGTAAAAGTGTTGCTGGTAAAACCCCAAACCCTACTAGTATAGGCTTAGTAGAATGTATGATAGCATCAGATCATTAAGTTAATACCAATTGACCAAAACATACTCCATAATAATGAAACACATCAAACTAATCATATTCCATTGATCCAAACATGTCGATAGTATCCAACTAATAGTTCCTTCTACCGGTAACACTAGTTCTTCTATCGATAATCAAAATCTATCTGTCGGTAACCAATCATAACAACTAGTGTTGACATCAATTACAAAACATCAATGCAACACATAATGGATTCCTTCATATTGCCAACATGCATTACCTAAATAGAGGCATCCATCTACACAGCCTATCCATAGAAGCAAAAACTGAATTAATAAAATTGATCCATCCTTAGTATAAAGACTATCACCAAAATAGCTGACCAACAGATATATAAATAGAAGCTTCTAGTTATGAAATAAAGTCCATACGTCTACTACCATCCTACTAGATTGCCAAAAATCCATATTCAAGTGCATCCCAAGAAGCCAAATCTGACATAATCCAAGATGTCAGGAGTTTCCAATATATATTATCATAAGGACAAGAGCACATTATCTGAATGAAAACCCTCATAGAACAGTATTCCTAGGAACATGTAAAGAAGGGGTCAAGCCAGCCATAGCATGGACCAGACTGAGAATTCTAACCAATACTAATCTCATATGTAAGTTTGTACTACCTTACAGGAGGCATCAATAAAAGTCATAACTCAGTAGGGTCCCCATAACATATTTCATTTAGATATCCAACCAAAATTTGGTAAACCATCTCCAGATAAGTAAGTTGTTAGTAGAACCATAGACCAAATTCCCATTTTAATCATCCTAGTTAATACTTTTGTAACTGAAGGACATACATTGTCTATGAATGAAAGAAATTCATCCTACACCGATATTAAAGAAATCCCATTTCTACTTATGATAAATTCAAAGAAGAATAAGCTAGAAATAACTTTGCAAAAAAGCTAATAATAATTCTAACTGAACATCTCACTCACTAATAACTAAGTATTCAGATAGGGATCCAATCTCACATATCTTAAATAACACAATTACATGCAACCATACCAATGCTATCCCAAAATCCTTGACCAGAAGTTACATAACTTATTAAATTTAACCATATTCTACAAAGCCAAACATTAGCGCGTATTAGCTAAAGGAAAAACATGTTGCTAATGTCTATTCATGCCATAGAAAATACAGAACTAACTTAATCACAAAATATTGAGAGCTATTTAAGTTCTGATAAAATTTATAAGCTCGCTAGTAGAGAAAGCATGCGAACATACAAAACTTAAATCACCATATGGAAAAAATGATACATACATTATAAATCTAACCCAAAATCAGAATAATATATATAATATTTTTATAACTTTTAAAGTATGTCTTCAAATCAAGAAAACACTATCCAGTCTTGATAAATAGTAAGCCCATGTCCTTAAGTGAAGCCTTACCAAAAAGAAGAATAGTAAATTTCTAATATTTTGACTTATTTAGTCGAAATACTAGATAAGCCAGATAAAGTTAAGCCCTAAAAATATAAAATGGCATATTCGTATCCCTACCAATAAATAAAGCAAGGTTCCTATAAACTTCACATATAGGAGAAAGCCTTAATCCCTCTCTAGCAGGCTACGGTCGACATACTCGTATTTTAGTGTAGAAGCTGAAGCCCCCATCTCCCCATCTCTATACTGAGAAGTGTCCTTTCCTTTCTCTACCTAGTTGGCCTTTAATATAACAGGTGGAATAGCCTAAATCCTTTCCACATCTATTGCCCCCATGTCCTTTGGGGGTTCATATCCTTCTATGACTACGTAGTCCACCAACCACTTGTTACCATCTGCCTCCTTAAGATGAAGCCATTTCATCAAGAAATCTACGATCCTAACAATACCAGCCTTCAACTTCTCAAAGGCATTTCAATCCCTGATAACCAGAAGCAGTCACCTACACAGTTAGCCCTATTACCACCATTTTGCGCCTTCTCATAGTCTTCAGGAAATGGAATGATAAGATTTTGATCCACACAATCCACTGCTAAATCTAAATTACCCAGGAGCTCCTCCCTAAAGAGTTAATTTTGATAGCAATTAAACCTCATTCTTAGGGGCATCTACATAAAGAAGAATGGCTAGAAAAGTAGCTAAAACATCACAATTTACCCAATAAACATGGTCATAATTGAAGGCATCCTCCCCCATAATCTCGTGAACCGCTTGGACTAATAAGTCATCCACCTCCTGAAGAGCTTTGTTCCACCTCTCTGCCTTGACAGATCCCCTAAATGCCATAAGCTTGTGATCATTGACACACTAATTTTAGATTCAACTCCATCTTTCCTTTTCTAATTTCCAGAAGCAATATCCTGGATACTACTAATAAAATTTATCAAATTCTAGAAGCTACTTATAGATATCATTGCGAGAGCATCTGACTTGAGGCTTGACAATTCTCATGTGAAAACTAATTATAAAGGATAGCTTTAAATCATACCATTCTTGGGATATCAACTCAAAGAAGTCGTCTTGAAAATATCACGTGGATACCATGTTACTTAATAATCTAAAATTAATGACATTTTCAATTACACCATTTAGTCCTATATATAGGACTAAAAAATAATAAAACTAAGGTATAGCCCTTCCATGTAAATCAAGCTAGTATTTATAAGACAAGATGCTTAAAATCATGCTTCTATAGTTTTGATTGAGTGTACATCTATGCGTAGGTTTACAAGTTTGTCAGCTTCTCCATTTCTTTCTCTACAAATATGATTAATTATTACTTCCTCAAATAAATCGAGAAGCTCTAGAGCTCTTCCAATCTTGGAATTCAACCTCCAGTTTGGTGTTTGTCTAACTCTTAAGGCATTAGTGACAATTTGAGAGTCTCCTTCTACCACCACCTTTTTAACATTTTATTCCAAGAAAAGAAAAAGTCCTTCAATGACCGCTTCTAACTCTGCCATATTATTGGTGTTCTCTCTAATAGGTTTAGCCATTTTAGCTTTGATTGATCAATCCCAATGGTGAATAATACAACCTATGCCAGCTTTCCATGGGTTGCCTCTAGAGGCCCCATCAAAATTTAATTTATACCAACCAACTTCTGGTCTCATCCACACACACTATTCTCTTAATTTCCTACTAATCTCACCTCCCTTCCCATACTAAGGCAGAATAAGCAGGCCAAACCATTTTGTCCTCATCTTGCTGTCCCAACTAGTAAATTTTTTTATCTTGGAGGTTATCATTCTTAATTCTATCGTTGGTTGTTCAATTATGACTACTTCAATCTTATTTTTGAGGATAGTAGCATTCATCTTCCTATCTTAAAATATCCTTCTGTTATGATCCTTCCATAACTCTCAAACCAATATAGATGGAGCGAATTTCCATAAGACTCTATACAAACAACCTTTACCAATGTTAGACCAGCTCTTCATGACATCTAATAGGTTGTTCGAAAGAGAAGAATTCCAAGAAAACTTAGAGCACAAGCAGCTCCAACACTTTGAAGAATATGGACAGAAACAACAGTAGATGATCAATTGATTCCTCACTATTCTCACATAGAGGACATCTAGATGGCCCTTCAAAGCCTAATTTCTTAAATCGGTCTACTATTAAAATCCTATTTTGCAAATCTGCCGAAAGAAACATACTTGCTTTGGCCAGACATTCTTCATCCCAACACAAGCATGTCGCTAGCTCTATATTTTCCCATTGCAGACCACTAATTAATTTTCAGTACCCATCCTTAACTCTGTATTCCCCAGAGGTAGCTCCTACCTAGATTAACCCATCCCTCCTATTCTTAAATGTAACTGCTCTAGAAGAGCTAGAATGTTTGTAAATTCCAACATTTCATCTTCTAGAAGTGGAATATTGTCCAAATTATTCCACTTTCAACCAAGCATCGGGTTTACATTAGGTAATTCCACATAATCTCTCAGATACACTCCCTAGGTTGCTTTCAGTACCTCTTTTATTCTAGGAGAAATATTCAAGATGTACAAGGTTACCTCCCCATGAGTCTTCCCAAAATAGGTCTTTGGACCCATCAGTTGTGTCCCAAGACAAGTTGTCCAGTATCTAGCTTCTACAACTCAAGACAAAGTTCCATACTCGGGAACCCTTTAGTGGATTAGTTGTTCTAAAAATAAAGTCTGTGCTTGGACCACTTAATTATTTTTTCTAAATAATTCTCACCCATTTTCTATCAGGGTCTTTATACATAGTCCAAACTAGTTTAGCACCTAAAGCTTTGCTTTGCCAACTCAGATTTTGAATTCCTATGCCTCCAAAACTAGTAGGTATGCAAATCTTATCCCAGCTTATTAATGCCACTTTCTTATCCTCTGATACACCTTGTCAATAGAAGGTTCTCATTTTTATATCCATTTTAGCTTTGGCTCCTGCATTCAAGGGGAGACACAACATTTGGAATGCTCGAACTGCAGTTAATAATGACTTCAAAAGGGTAGCTCGTCCAGCATTGGAAAGCCATTTACCTTTCCAGGTTTCCATTTTCTTATCCATTTTGTTAACTATTGGATCCCAAATCTTGTTAACCATGTTCCCTTTGTCTAGAGGCAATCTTAGGTGTTTGTTCGGGAGCTTGCTTTTATTAAACCCTAAAAGTTGGCAAATTACAATTTCCTATTGCTGATTAGCATTGAAGAAGAATATCTCTGATTTATGTGTATTTATTTCCTTCCCAAAGGTGGTAGCATATAAATCCATCAAATATTTGAATGTACTTTCCTACTAAACTTTTCTTACTCTGACAAGAATTGTGTCATCAACACATTGCTAATGAGCTATATTAGACGCTCCTTCTATGACCTTTATACCTTGAATCCTACCAAGTGCATTAATCTAGCTAATACCCCTTTCAAAGGCTTCTTCCATAATAATAAATAGGAAAGGGGAGATGGGATGCCCTTGCCTAAGCCCTTTGGAAGCTTCAAAATATCCCTCTGGAGATCCATTTACTAAGATAGATAATCTAGAGGTAGAGATATAGTTGAAGATTAAATTTATGTATTGTCTGTTAAAACCAAATGCCTCCAAACATTTACAAAGAAACCTCCAGTCAACTCTATCATATGCCTTCTTAATGTATTGTTTGATAAGAATTCTAGGGTTTTTATTGTGATGAATAGTGTGAATAGCCTCATGAGCTATAATCACTCCATCGAGGATTGACCTCCCCGGAACAACCTCATTTTCTCATCCAAAATGATGGATGCCAAGATAGGTTTTAGTCTATTTGAAAATGATTTGGAAAAGATTTTGTATATTGTATTACATAAGGAAATTGGTTTGAAATCATCTAGGGTCTCAACACTATCTTTCTTGGGGATTAGTGCAATAAAAGTGTTGTTGATTTCTTTGAAAAATCCCCTTGATTTCCTCATGCCTTCTATTGCCTCCCAAAGTTCTGACACCAAAATATGCCAGCATTTTTGGAAGAAACGTGCTTTAAATCCATCTGGCCCTGGTGCCTTGACCAGGTGTAGCTGTTTGACTGCTACCTCTTTTTCTGCTAGTGAAAAGTTGTTATTCAGTATTCTATTGTCTTCCTATGATATTACCTTAGGAATACCATTCGATAGTTCTTGTTGAGCATTAAGATTTGAGCTTCCCTAATTGTTTGAGGCTATTTTGAAATGATTGATTATTTCCCTTGTGATCTCTTCTTGGTCTTCTATAAGACCCCCCCGACTCCTAATCTTGCTAATCCTATTCAAGTTTCTTCCATGTTTGACACTGTTATGAAAGAATCTATTATTCCTATCTCCTTCCCCTAGCCAAATTTCCCTAGATTTTTGCCTCCAATGTATCTCCACTTTTATTAGAATGTCTTCATATTTATGTAAAATCTCTTTTTCCTTGAAATATTTGTATTGGTCCATTCCTTCCTTTATGATACTTTCATTAATAAAATCCATTTCCTTCTCAATCTCTTCCTTTTCTGCAAAGATATTCTTAAAGTGTTCCTGATCCCATTAAAAAAAAATTATTTTGATGTTTTTGAGCTTGGATACAAAACAAAACATTTTTGAGCCCTGAAATTATTCCTTTGTCCACCAATGCTCTATAAGTTCAATAAAAGATTTGTATTGGAACCACATATTTTTAAATTTAAAGGAATATTTATTAGGCTTCCTTTCAACACCCAAGTCAAGTAAGACTGGAAAGTGCTCAGACCCTAGAAAGGTAAGAATGTTGGATTGTAGAGAAAACTAAAAGGTAGTCAGATCACCTTTAAACATGAACCTATTATTCATTCTTATGTCCATAAAATTATTCATATGCATACAATCTAAAAACTCAATGTCTACTCTTGTAATTATCTGTACACCTCCTATTTTCTCCGTTTGACTTGAGATAGTGTTTAAATCCCCCTCAAGAATGTATTTTTTCTCTAAATCTTGCGACATGAAAGTATCCAATTCTCCCCATACATACCATTTGGTGATAGTATTTATAGGCCCATATACATTGATAAGGATGAAGCTTATATTACTATTAAGGCAACTGATTCTACCACTCTGCCAGTGGGTGTGGTTGGCCAAACGTTCATACTCAACCCTTATAGGGTCCCACAAAATAACCATAACACCAACAGCCCCACATATATGGTTATGATCCACACTTAAATACCTAATTTTATTTAAGGCATTCCCATTCATAAGCCTTGAGTTTGGTCTCTTGAATTATCGCTACTTCTACTCTCATGATCAATAAACCACGCTTAAACACTTTCTTCTTGTTAGGGTCATTTAATCCCCTAACATTCCAGGTTTTTGTCTTTATTGATCATTAGGAAGGCCCTTCCCCTTCCCATTGTGAAAAAGATCAGTGATTTTAGTTCGACCTTCAACCTTCCCTACTAGAATCCTTAATTCTGTGAGGGACTTTCTCCCTCTCTTTTTAGGGGTTGTCCCAAAATCTAGACTCACCAAATCAAGGCAATTCTAACCAATTCCTAACTTAGCATTAGGAGAACTATTTAATTCCACCATAAGGTTCTCTTGAGTATCCTCATTCAAATTCTCGCCAGAATCTAATTCCAGAAGTTTCTTAATCGGTTCTTGTTTTTCCATTTTTAATACTTCATTATTTTCATCCTCTATATCATATTCTCATTTTGGGTCAGAATTCAAACCCATAATCTCATAAACCATTTCTAATTTTCTTGGAATATGTTCGTGCCTTTCCCCTTCATGCACTTTTGAATGCCCTCCAATTTTCTCATTGACCCTTTCTTATTACCATTTTCCTGATTTGTCAACTCCTGATCAGGTGATAGGCAAGATATTTCTTTGTTGATGAGGTTGGCCAAATTATCTTCTTTGATATCCTAATTCTGGCTCTCAGCTTCTACTGAAAAACCCCCCTTATAATGGTTAAATTTAATGTTGACTCTAGGGTTATTGCCTAGGGTGCCACACGACGGGTTAAATTTCATCAAATATTCTTTAGTCGTGATGATATTGCTACTAATTCCCCCATTATAGAATTTTCCTTCAATGCCATAATCCAATCCTCCGACAATTAATTCCATAGGTTCAGGGGAGGAAATGCTTGAATCTATATCTAGGAGCATTCTAACCCTAATTAAATTGTGGAAATTCTCCTCTAAACCTAGGAAGGTGCCAAATTCATTTCCAATTTCCACTAGGGATTCAAAATTTAATAATTCTATAGGAAGATATGAGATTTCCACCCATCTGGGAAAGGTTTTTGGTTTATATACCTCTACTCTAAAATTCTGATGTCAGTCAATGAAATGAAAGCTAAACCCTTTCAATATAAATAGTTTTCCATTTAATAATTCCTTTTTTAATTCTTTAGTTACACATTCAATGTAGATAAAATCATAAGGAAGGACATAAATACTTACCTAAAGGTGGTAAGCCTAATACCACCAATTCACAATCTTAGATATCGCCTACCCATTGCCGCTCCATTTTGCAAACAAATTGGTCTCCTTGCAGCGATTATGATGTGACCCCAAAATGCAGTCACCAATCACAAAGTATTTGCCTTCATATCTCTGCTCTACTGTCTGTATGGGAGCTTCCTCAGGATGTTCTGATTGTGGTTTTTCTTATCGATGGCCATATTATTTAAAATGGATTTTATAGTGCCAGCCTTTTATTTGGTGGGCCTTTCAGACTACCCTAATCTAAAGGTGGATTTTGCAAATCCTCCAATTTTTCTCCTAGAAGTAATGCCCTTGGGGAAAAATCTTGCAGAGGGTGACGTTGAGCTATTTTTTTCACCCGAAGAGTTTTCTTCGATTTAACCACTTGCCATCCATTGTTGGGACTTTGAGCTTGTGGTTTCCAGGCTTTGTCTACCCATCTATGATTGGTAAACACCCATTGTGGTGTATAAACATTCATAGGATGCAATTCACACTTCTTCCCACCTTCGAACCTTGGCGGGCATGGAAAGTTCCTGAATTTTGATAGCAAATCTTTATCCTTCCCAAAACCTCCATTTATTTGCTTGTTATTTCCCTGTGAGCGGCCAGATTGCCGAAAAGGATTTTTTTTGAGTTGAGGGGGAGATACAGAATTAAAAAACCCCTTTGGGTCATAAGGGTATTTAATATTTCACATCTTCACGATTTCAAAGATAAGCTTTTTTTATTGGTGCAACATAGCTTTATTTATTTACACCAACACTTATTACATGTTATACATGTAATATATTTTATTATTATTTTTCTTGTTTTATATTCTCTCTTATTCTTTAGGGTTCAAAGATAAAAAAAACTATTTTTATTAAAAAATTATACTCTTACTAATATTGTAGTTTATAAAACTAGACTATAAAATGTATTTCCTCGTATAGAAATTCTTGTAATTAATTATTCGTAGTGTCTCACTAAATAGTTTGAATAATTAATCACTCTAGTGTATAAGTATAACCAATGTTTTTTTATCTATTTGCAATTAATTAGTGAAAATTGGTGACCAATTAATATAAGTTGGAACTTTAATCAAAGTAAATGGTTTTGTATTTGGAGATAAATGCATGATGTGCAAACCTGATTTAAATTTATTAGAATACTTTTTAATAGCAATTATTTTTCATTAATTTTCACATCGCATATTAATAAACTAGGGTAAACTAATGGAAAGTGCAATAAGTACCTAATGTATATCAATTAGTTAATATTTAGGTACTTCAGTAATGCATGGAAATTTAGTTGCATAATAGAAATCTCAAGGGTATATCTAGACCCACACATAATAGTGTAAATACATTAAGGCTTTTATTATGAATTGGTGACAAGCAAATATGTGAAGAGTTATGTAATAACGTTGATTATGTGATGAGCATGCTATTAATGACCAATATTTTATCTTAATTTATATTGTCATATATATTTGTATAAAGGTGAATGGTGTATAACTCATATAGCCAAATTAATTTCTTGATAACCAATGTTTAGTTTGTCAAGTCAATTAAACATTTATCAGCCAATAATTATATGATGTAAATTTTAATTAGTTTGTGGGAGATTTTAAACTATTAGATTTTATAAAGTTAACACGGTTGATGAATTTGAACATTAGTAAAATTTGAGCATTAGTTCAATGCAATCATATTTGCAAGGATGACAAGGGAAAGTTAATATATAAACAAATAACAAGATGGTTTTAATATTGAAGTTGAAGTTCCTACTTGGGGTTTTTTCTATATGAGATTATTCAAGAAGTTTCACAACTAGGGTTAGAAGAAAATGAGTGCCAAGGGATACATAAAGGATGTATAACATGGCCATTCATGTTGGAAATATGGTAGATGACATAAAAAGTATTTCAAGTTCTATGAATGGAATACACATTTCTATTCAAGATAAATTTTGTATTATATATCTTAATTCGTAGGAGGGGATATCAATATGCATTCAAGAAGGCAAAAGAAAGGTTATCAAGAAGATAAAAAATCACAATGTAATAAAAAATTTAACACAAGAATATAGAAAAATAGTAAGAAACCATGTTTGATGATCAAAATATGCTAGTTGGTGCCTATACATGTGTAAAATTGTGAGGTACAAGTGATACCATTAGTCAACTATTTAATATAGCCAATTTGATGTTGGTGGTGTGGCTCTAAATTCTAGACATGTCAAATATGGTAGGATTAGTTGATGAGTTAGTAGAGATTCTACAAGGTAGAAATATTTTTTCTTCACTTTAGGATTAATAAAATACCATCAATGCAAGCATTTATCAAGAAGTGATTAGAAATGATATTTATTTATAAAGGCTCAAATAGCACCAAAAAATTGTTAGAAAAAGATTAAAATGATTGACTTAACAACATGTGGCCCTATCAATCCATTTGAAAACAGTTTCAGATTTGGAGCAAATATTATTTCATGTGTAGAAAGAAGATTGATTATGACAGAAAACAATATTATGCATATAGTATCAAGCTTCACTTCTTCAAGTTGTCCATATACAGAGATTATCATATATATTTGACAACACTTCCACCATATTAAAGTCTCCAAACACAACTTAAATTATAATAGGAATCAGATCAGTTATCCATTGCTAGAGACTACATTTTTTAACATCATTCAAAGATGAAAGCATAAATATTAATAAGATCAAATGGATGATTATCAATATTAAAGAATGCCCATAGTTTTATGTTAGTGAACTCACATTCCTAATTCATTAAGTGTGGCCACTATTTTAGAAAAATAAAAATAGAAAATCCACCACATCTTGCCTTATGTTTATTACATAAAAATTGAATAGTTGGACATATAATATAAAAAAATACTAAAAGTAGAACAAAAGTAACAATTTGGCATCTTTTCAATAAAGAGTTTATAATTTTGCAACTCTTCTTAGTTATCCAGTGTAGTTTACTTTCTTGTGAGGTTTATTTATACCTTGACCATTCCATGAACTAAAATACATGGAATATAGAAGCCCAAAATCATATCATAATAATATATCTCTTGAAGATCTTCATAGCTATGTTGTAAAGACTATCCATCATGGGTTCATAACTTCTTAGTTGAAAAGTTCGTATATAATTCTTTTAATTTTCTAGAACATACTTTCCATCCTCCAAGTACCAAACCAAATGCAAGATCATTATGGATTTTCTCGAGAGGAGGAAGGAAAAGAAGCCAATATATCTATTCTATAAGATATAGAACTAGTAGTCAGTGAAGTACTAGTAAATGGAGGTTTTATTCACCTCTTTGGTGGATTATTGATGTTGGAAGATACAATTTTACTTCACCCTGTCAAGAGATTTTGAAACTAAAATATTATTGTGTTACAATCCACCATTTGAATATGGGGATTTCATCCCATTAACCTAGTTGATCTTGTGTTTCCCATACTAATCCATTCTTTCTATTTTTTTTAAAGAGGCTTGCTACTATTAGGTTTAGATGTAAGCTTTGATCTTGACATTACTAAGGTATTATGTATTTGATTGTTTGTTTGAAGGATATCAAGAATTCAATAGATTATTACAAATTATTTTGTAGATTGATATAAATGGTTGTCTAGCTATGGTATAACTAGCATATCTATATTCATTTCATCAATGAAGAGCGGGAGTGGGAGAGCGGGAACGGTGAGGGTTTCAAACACTTTTGATGCAGAGTTTACCCCCCCCTGCTTCTTCTCTCCTTTCCTGTCTCGGTCGTGGGTTGTTTTTGGATGGGCCCTTGAGGTTTCTGAGTTGGAGCGGGGGGAGGAGGTCTTCGGTTCTACGAGAGATGTGGAGGAGCACTTTGAGGAAAAGTCGGCTCTTTTTTGTCTGAGCTTGGGGAGAGATGGTGCGAAGGGATGTGGTGGTTGTGATGGGACCCTGTACCCATGTCTGGGGTTATGCTTGTCACTTCCAGAGTTTGGCGGTTGTGGAAGAGTCCCCTTTGGAGCTGCTGCAGGTGGTCCTGTGGAAGCGGTTGTGCTTGGGGGTGGAGGAACTTTTCTTGTCTGTTGGTGTGGTAGCATTGTTTGGGACCCTAAAGGAGTTGTTGTTGTTGTTTCTGAAGGTCCTTCTTTCCCTTTGGGGTCTATCAAGGAGGGCATCTTTTGGTCCTGGTTTTGGGTTTTGGGGCTGCAGGGGGCCTTTAGCCCTGCTCTGGATCTCTCCCTGTCTTTCCCCCTTGTCCTTTTCCTGTCACTTTTCTCTCAGCCTTTTATGGTGTTTCCAATCATTCCTATAGAGGTGGCCACATCTTTTATGGAGGTAGAGATGGTGGGGTCTGGAGATCACCGGTTTCCTATAGAGGTGGAGATGGAGGTTGTGGTGTCCTTTGGTAGGAGTAAGGGGTCTTTTATGGAGGTAGAGATGGTGGGGTCTGGAGATCACCGGTTTCCTATAGAGGTGGAGATGGAGGTTGTGGTGTCTTTTGGTAGGAGTAAGGGGGAGACTGTGGTTTTCCTTTTTTGCAGCAGGCCTTCTTCTAGGTTTGTGCATTTATTGTTTCTACCCCTTTGATCCCTATTGAGGTGGTGATGTTCGGGGGTCTTTTGATTCTAGATCTAGGTGTTGTCTTTCTATTCAAGGTTTGGGTTGTCGGCTTAAATCTTTTTTGCCCAATTGAGCCTTATAGGTTTATTTTCTGGTTGTTGGGCTTTGTCTCGCATTATGAAGTTAGTGGTGGCTTCATCTTGGCATTTTTGGTTCCTATTTCAGGTTGTGGGTTCCTTTTAAAACCCACTGGCAGGCTGGATGCTAATAGTTTTCAAGGGCCCGGTCTGGTTTCTTGTTGTCTTTGTTTTTGGTTAAGGGCTAGCTTTGCTTTTGGAGACCTGAGATATTTGTTGCAGGTTAAGGGTACCTTGGATAACCCCTCTCTATTGGTCTCGGGAGCCATTTTAAAACTCAGTCTGAAGGTTAGGGAAGCCTTTCAAAACCCTTTGAGTCCAGATTGGGAATGTTTTCATATCTATTGTAATCTGGTGTCTTTGAAGATTATGGGTGCTTGGATTTACCCATCATATCATTTGAAGGTTAAGGGAGCCTTAGTAAAACCCTTGAGTGTTTTTAAGTGCTATAGTTTGTTGTTGTAGTTACTTTGATGCTTCCAACATGTTTTCAGTGTTTGGTTGGTTGGCTTTCTTTGTTTGGGGCTGCACTGGTGTGATGTTGGCGTTAGTCAGTTGTGCTGGTTTCTAGCTGTGGTTTTTTATAGATTATATCTCTGAGCAACTTTCTTCATTGGGTTCTAGATCATGATAAATCTAGTGGGTTTTAGGTCCCTTCAAAACCTATTGTAAGGGGTTTCGGGTCCCCTCAAAACTTGTTTTCCCTTAATCAAAAACTAGCATATCTATATTTTGAAAAAAAATTACGTAATATATGCCAAGAGAAATCAAATTTTGAAATATCTAATATTCATAAATATAAAATAAATTTAAGATTAGTTATTCAATATAGATATAAAAACTACTTATCATAAAAATAATTTAGACCTCAATAGAAAAAAAATGTTTTAAAATATGAAGTTAACTATAAAGACGAAATATTTTCTTCTTTGCAAAGCTTTGCTCTAAACTAGTATTTTCATAATGATTAAAATAAGACATTTCTTTTAGAGGTACTAATGAAACACATTGGTTTAAATATTATCTTACTATATTGGTTGATAAGAGAAATTAAAGCACACGACAGTCATTCCATATTGTAAAGAAACTTGATATGTTAAATAAAAGTAATTAATGAATTAAGAGGGAGTAATTTTACCTATAAAAAAACAAGCTTTTAAAGAGAGAAAACTAGTAAATTTTATTTATAACTGCAAACCAAAATGAGTTTTTTTCAACTTTACCAATTAGCTAATGAGTAAATTTATCTTTTCTATCTATATGTTACCACCATTAGAAGCATTCCTAAATTGAAAATAAAAAGTTGCATTTTCAAGTATTGCTTTAAACAATTCCTTCTAAACAGAAATTGATATTTTGATTGAAAATAGAAATTCACATTTGGAAGCACACATTGTTTGAAAACATCCAAAATTGAATTGCACCATTGGAAACATTCCTAAATTGAATATAGAAATTTACATTTTTAATTGTAACTCTATCAGATTTTGTTCAAAATAGAAATTGACGAGGGGATTTTTTTATCCACTATCCAATTGGAATAGTTATTTTATCTAGTATAGATACAATTCTAATATGTTATTGATTTAAAAACTAATTAATTATAATATGTTATAGAGGTACTACCCACTTAGGCACTCCTTTAAGTTTTAGATTGGTGCAAGGATATGTTTTAAAAATATTAAACATGCCATTTTAAGAGAAACTTTTACTAAAAATATAAATTTTAAAGAGAAAAAAGGAAAAATTGACTTTCTTTCAGTTTAAATACAAAAAAATTATATATGTAGAAAGAAGGATCCTAGAAAAATAAGAAAACTCAAATTTGAGCTTGTGTGTTTGGTTTCTTACCAATATACCAAGGCAAAGTCTTTCAATAGCTTTCCATAGATTATAGTTACAATGCAACAAAAAAATAACTACTTGTAATGAAGTAGGGTTGCTTTTCTATTCAAGGGAAACAATATTTCTAGCAATGTAAAGTCTCAATATGGTAAGCCTAGCCATTTCAAATGAATAATATTTCAATGCAACAAAATAAGTACTATGAAGGACACAAGGACCCACTCCTCATGTCAAATCTTTCCACCCTTCTTCAAGCCATATCATATTAAAAGTTCACAAAAATACTTTATAAGTAGGAGTTGAAGTGACCAATTTTGTCCTACTCCCTAAGTCATGAACCTTGTCTTGACAACATGTAGAGGGGTAGTGAGGAGTGAAGATATAGACCCAACTAATGCACCACAAATTACACTCTCTATAGGTTGTAAGCTGGGTTTCTCACCTTTTCTCATATTTGTAGCCTTGAGATACTCAAAAGATGAGAAACTAAAAAAACCTTTAGTTTTATAAAAAAATGTTGCTATCATCTTCTAGTAGGGTAGAATTTATTAGTTCCAATTTCCACCATTTGGAGGAAAAAATGCATTTCATTTATACAAACTAAGATTTTAGTAGTAAATAAATTACTAATTTATTGTTTAAAATATGCAAAAGTTAGATCCGTGACTCTTCTACAATTTTCATATATATAATTTGAAGACATTAAAAAGAAATCTTCAAATTATCAACAATCTTAAAAACTTTTGAATTCAATAGTGAAAATTCTCTCAAGAATTAAACTACCTAGCTTACCTATAAGTAAGTTTGCAAGGATTGTAGCAAAATATCCTACACATGTCACCAATCTCATCACGTTCTATAGTTGCTAACAAAACTTGCCAAAAGTGGCTAGGTGCCCCAACCTCCATCCATGAATGATTTAGGAAGCACACATTTTTATAAGATTTGAAATCTCGCAAATGGTTTTCAATCTTAAATTCTTATATTATACTATTGATGATATTTAATAAGATATTTGTTCTAGTAGTCTTGATACTTTATTAATTTGCAAATGGAATTGAGGCAAAATTTCATCTTTGCCATTGGAAATACTAACTCAAATAATAATCAAGAAAGTTTGGCATTCATCTACTATAAATCATAGATTAAAAAATAATGAATTACTTGCATGACTCATGGGTACTTGAAAGTCAAATATGACCTACAAGTTAATAAATTGTGAACCCAACAATAAAATTTGTACTTACCTAGCATTGGAATATGTCAATTTGCTAAAAAATCACCATTCTTCCATTTTATATCTAGTTTTTCAAGTACATTTACTTGTATGTGTTTGACAGTGAGGAGTGAGGAAGATTGACAACTTTCTCTACTCTAGTTATCATCAAAATAAAACTATGGATCTTCTAAAAAAAAAATTTATTTGAGAATTTTTATTTATATGAGTTCATTTTTGCAAGGATTTTAAGTAAATGTGTCGCATCTAAAAACTAAATAATAAATACTAAATTTTACAATGATAAATCAATTAATAAATGAACAAGTTTTGGTATTAACTTTCATGTATAAATTGTGAAGTAATGTAAAAAAATTACAAAGAATTTATAGCAGATTTAGTGTTTGAATAACTTTACAGAGTGCAATTCAATAATAAGAATTTGAACACATACTTCTAATGCTTTCCTAAAATATCATTGGCAACCTAAATGTAACAAGTTTGAAAGATCCAACAACAACATAAATGAAGGTGTTATTTTAAATACTTATTCTAAAAAATGGATTGTTTCTCTTAAAAAATAAAACAAAGCTCATTTACTCAAATAAACACTTATAAACTTGAAGATCAACTCAAATGAATCTTCCATCTTATCAGAGTCTCATGTCAGAGGGAATCCATGCAAATAAAATCATTCCAAACTAACCAATAAAATAAACATTCCAAACTACATGAAATTTTCTTGTTCAAACCCTCATCCAAAATGTGACAATTCAATTCAAGGCAACCATTTGTAGTTATAGAAGTGATATAGTGGTTACAATTGGAAACTCCATCTCAAACTTATCATGAAAAAATTATATTATTAAAACTAAAAAATTGTAAGAAAATGTATTAGTAATTATAGATGGGTGCTGATTTTAATCAAGAAAGTTTTTATTGATGGTAATTCCTCAATCTATTATGTGAGTATAATATGTCTCTCAATGTAACCAAGCACTCAGGTCAACACTTTCAACCTAAAGATCAACTCAAATGATCCTACCATATGATCAAGCTCTCATGGAAGAGAGAGTCATGTCCCATGGCCAACAATTAGAAAACCATACAATTAAATTAATCCCAAATTACGTTAAATTTTCTTCTTAAAACCCTTTAACAACACATAAAAATTCAATTTAATCCTACTATGGATCTCTCCCACATAAGGAATATAGGTAAAGTATATAAAAAAATATCATTATTCCACTTAAAATTTTATTTTATTAATTTTAAGATATGACTATATTATTATGAAATTCATTATATTTACACAATCTATGTTGATATTATGCAAGATTTCTGGATTAAATTATGTGAGAATTTTTTATCAATCCAAAAATCTTGCATAATATATTATTATGTTTTAATATATTCTTATTCTATGTTGGGACACTTTCAATCCCTCATAATTAAATATTAGATAGAGATAACTATCAAGTTATTGACACTTTTAATCCCTTGTAATTAAATATTAGATTGAAATAATTACCAACTTAACTGATTTAATATAATATGAGATTGAGATAATTACCAAATTAAGAAAGACAAAATTTATTGATAAATGAGTGGTAATTGAAAGGTGAAAGTAAAGATAATTAACATTAAATGATAAGAAAACAATATAAATTAAATACTTTTCAATTTTAATTGACAACTGTTTGCAAGTGTAAATATAATTATTCTTACAGCCACAATAATAGATGTGCTAATAAATGCCCTCTTTTAACTTAGAGGTAGGCTTAAAGTCCCTCCAGAGTCAATTTTGTGCAACAAATTACAGAATAGATAAGAAGCACAATGTATCCGTAATGAAATCATGAAAAAAAAAAATGTGCCAAACATTCTTAGATTTTTTTGTTTTTGATTAAGGAAAACCAGATTTTAAGGGACCGGAAACCCACTTACATATCGAATTCTTAGCTTTTTTTGTTACCACAATATTTACATGACAGTTTTAGGGTTGAATAAAGGGTGGTAATACCATCAATTACTGAAATTTCCACCTCATAACCCTCTGAATCATGCCAAACTCTTACAACAGCTAAATCTTTCTTAAGATAAAAGGACAGATGTCTGTGTCCTATCATCTCATCAGGAAGCTCCACAGATTGCAGATCTAATGTATCCAAAACTCTAAGTTTTCCATTCTTTTTATGGGCATAAATAAAAATGGAGTCACATGCAGCTCTGAGGCACCAATTTTTAAACATAAAATGGCAATACTGCAAAGGACGGTGTGTCAATAGAATCTGAAAGTGGGCAGAAGACCTCACTATTTCACGCCATGAACGACACACACTCTCAACTTGGAAAAGCTTAGAAAATGACAGCCTCGACAGAATATCTTCAATTATTTCTTCAGGAAGAATCTCAAAATGGTTTCTGCTTCTTCTGCTACGCCTTTTCCCCGTGGAATATTGAATAGAAGCCATTAAATTTCTTACCAGTATGATGGATTTTATGATTATGCTTTCTTTCCTTTTCTGTAGACGTGATTTCTTGCTTTACTGCTTCAATTGCGAACTTGTAATGATCTTTTTATAGTATTTTGGGGGCGGATAATAGACTGCTATATTTGGACATGAACTCTATTGCATGCAAAAATTAAAAAGCATGCAAGCCGTTAATTTGAGGTTGTTGCTTGAAGTGTGAATTTGTATCGATCTTTTATAGTATGTTTTTTTTAAGAGCGAAATAGATTGCTATATTTAGAGCGAACTTTTAAAATTATATTATTTATTATATTTCGTTATAGAAATAACATTTTCAAAAATAGAATATAAATAAATTTATTTATTTATATTTTTTTTAATGTTTTTAACTCTTTCTAATAAGATTGTCTTAATGTTTATTGATATTAATTTAAAATTTTATTTTTTAATTTAATAGTAATTTTAAGATTTTTTATTTTGTGTCAATTTTAGTATTATATTAGTTATAGAAATAGCATTTTAAAAAATAGAATATAAATTATTTTTTAGAATGCTTTTAATTATTTTCAATAAGATTATATGAATGTGTGGTAACATTAATCTAAAAATCTATTTTTTAATTTGATAATAAATTTTAAATTTTTATTTTTTATGTGAATTCTTATGTTATATAATTTACTAATTTTGCTATAAAAATATATTATTTTCAAGAAATATCTAATATAAATAATTTTTTCAGAATATTTTCCAAAATCCCAAATTTGTAAACATGTTGTTGACCCCAAAACAAATGCACCCCTTTTAGTGACTTCAATGAGACATATAATTTATTGGTGCAATTATCTAATATACAATAAAAATTTTGGGATGGATGGTGGATGGTCTTTGACCAACCTCCATTATGAGAATGCTATTGGTGGGAATTTTCTATACTTTTCTTAGTTCTACACTTGATATTGGCTATGTAGTGTAGGAGTCCTAGGGAGGTAAATTTGTTATTGGCACAATTCTATAAGTACTTTTGCATGTGTATGTGTCCATCATTACAAGAGATATACTTCGTGTGATGAAATCGATATTTAGGAGTTTTTAATTAAGGATTAGGATAGATATGTTGATCTTAGAAGGTTTACATAGGATGTCTATACATTATCGAGGTACAATTAGTTGGATGTGAGTGATAGGATATGGTCACTATACTAGAACTTGTAATGTTGAGTATGTGGAAAATGCTCAATTTTATTTTGGAGGAGATAGAATTTAATTTGTATTTAGGTTGAAGCATGGCATTCAAATTTTGTCTTAGATTTGGTTCTTAACTTTCATGCTTCAACATGAAGGATATTAAAAGTGTTGTGGTTGAGATGGTAGTCACTTGTTGGATATTTTAGATGCTTTGTTGAGCTTGGTCCAGCATAGAAGATTCAATTGGTGATGAACAAATCTCTTTATGATGAGAAAATCTCTTTATGAATCTCCTCAAGAGATTTTTAATCCTACTCATGAGGCTTTATTTTCTACTCATTCTAAAATCTCTTCTTCTAGGAATAAGGCTCTAATGAGTTATACTTATCCCTCTCCTAAGATTTATTGTGTGCAAGAGAAGTATGACTTAGTGGTCTATTCTTCTCCTATAAACTTCTCTCTCTCTCTAAAGACCCTTTAAGCTTAATCATCTTATACATGTATTTAATCTCACTTATAGTAGAGCATTTAACATGTCATATTCAAATACCTCATTCAAACTATCATGTCTTTAAATAACATTAATGGCTATTATGTTGTTCATCATTATATGACATTGGTAGCTCATTTACTGGGGGCTTATTGTTATTCATGATGGTACAATTTCACGTGCAATAATACTTTTGGAAGCAACATAATAGCCTATTTCTATCTCATCTCTTCTCCCTATATATATGGGGGGCAAGAGTGATTTCAAACATCTCTCCTTAAAATTAAAATTTCTCCTTTGTGAAGTAGTGTCTTCTATAAGGATTTCTTATTGATTGTAGAGGTGTATTCATACTTGAATTCCTTCTCTCATATTGGAACAAGCATCCCTAATGGGGATCTTAAGTACATATCCTTAATTGGGACCTCCTCCTTGGTGTTGGAAGTCTTTGATCATTCATAAATTTCTTTTCTTCATTGAGTAGTATCTTTTATAGTAAACCCTTCTATTTTGTGCACGTGCATATCCTTGATGAGGATCTCTTGCCTTCTTTTGGAAGAGTGTTGTTATAAATAATCTCTCTTTGATGTCATTTCAATATTTTATTCTTTTCCAATTTCTCTTGCATTCATTCATTCTAGAAGATGTTATATTTGTCTAAGACAACTCCTCTTGAACGTAGATGTCTTTTGAAAAAAGATCTCTTCCCCTCCAAGGATCTCCTTTTACACTTATATAGAAAGATATCTCTTTTCAACTATCTTGTCCTTTCTTGAAGAGTATTCCCTCTCTTGCTTGGATTTATGACATTGTTGCATGAGGGATATCTTCTTGGTGTCGAAGGTAGGTATCCTTGTTCTACTTGCACACACATGCATGAGGTTGAGTGGATCTAGCGGTGTTCTCACTCTCCTCCCTTGCATGGATCACCTAGACAAACTCTGGGGGCTATTTTTCCATGTCCTTCTCTCCATGGATCACCTAGTTTTAGGGGCGATATGTCCATGGTTTTGTTTCTCTTCTCATGGATCACCAAAGTGTGTCTTCATGCTTTCTATCTCTTCTTCCTTCTCTTTGCATTTGTCTCTATTTAAATCTTTAATCTTGTGTTAGAGAGCTCTCAAATCCTCACACTCTTTGTTGTGTTGGAATTGAGGCTTAATTCTCTTTCTTACCAAATGATTCTCCATTAATTTTTGATCTTGTATCAAATCTTCTTGTGAGCATTTGTCATCAATCTTCTTTCACAATTCGATGTGGTAAACATGATACCCTGTTTCAACTCACTAAAATTAGCAAGCTGAAACAGGGAGGGGCATATAGCTACCCTCAAATTTTCATCACCTTTCTTAGTAAGCATTTAGGTGATTTTGTGATTTTATCTAACATGTGTTTTTGTAGGATGTAGATCCTAACTATGTACTGCAGATGCCGTTGGGGCCTTCATCCGACAACTTGTGGATATATCATTTTTCATGATGTTTACTTTTATGTATTTAGCTTGCATATGCACGTAGTGTCATATGATTGCTAAAGTGGTGGCTAAATGTAGTGTCGTAAATTGTACACCCTTGCTAGGGTGGTACAATTTCACACTTAGGTTAGCACCCGCCTTAGTGTGTTTGCATCTTGCATTATTATTTCCCTTTAATCATTTAATTAATTAATTTAATTAAATCTAAAGTCATATTTCATCACTTCATACATCATAAAATTGTGCCCTTTACCTTAAGTGTGCTCCTTTTTATTTTATTCCTCCAATAAATCATTTAATCATAAACCCTAATTATGTCTTGTTTCGACCTTTAAGGCCCGATTTCACATATCAAAACACCTCGAAATCAGTTGTAACTTTGGGATTCGCTCTAATATCATTATATCTAACGACACAAAAAATTTCGTGAAAAGTTTGTTGGACCATGTGCGTTCCCGCCACGGTCCTCGGCTTTTTTCCCAAAAATTTCAGGAGCATAATTTTATGATATTATAATGCTTAACCCCAAAAGATTGGTGGGAAATTCAATTCCTAGGTCGGCCTAGAGGCGGAATTAAGTCGAATTCAAGATCTAGGGTTTCATACATAAGAGCTCTCTTTCTTCATTTGAAGGCATCTCAGAAAATATAGGAAAAGGTAGTTGGAGCGAGCACAAGGAGCCTTCTATGTAGTGAAAGAAAAGCCTATGTGGGGTCTTCAACAACATTCAACAATATTTTATCAATAATTCATCATCAATTAGGAGCCTTGAAGACATTGAAGAGTAATAGGAGATCTGGTGACAATATCTCTCCCTTTGGGATTGGTACGATTTCATGTTATTTTCATGTCTTTATATGAGCTTCTTTACATCAACTTGCATATTTTATTTCATGCTTGTCATGCCCAAAATTTAGGGCAAAAACGGAACAAATTTTTTTTTAAAACATACTAATTAATTAACAAGTTCGCTCACACGACAAGCGTTATAGAAATTTTCATAATTAAATTCGAGCTAGTTCTGAGATGAACCAAGCATCGATAGATTGTTAAATATTATTTGCGGAAAAATTAACTGGTTTAATTTTATCTCCATGAGATACCGAGTCATTAAGTTTATTAAATCAATCACGTTAAAGAAAAATAAGAGAGAAAAATTAATTTAATCTCCAATATGACTATATAGCCTAACCAACCATTTTTAAATTCCTCTTTATTACTTGCTTCAAATTATAACCAGAATTATATATATATATATATATATATATATATAATTAAATACTTAATCCAAATTATGACCAGAATTTATATATATCCATATATATATATATATATTACATATATTTTAAATATTTTAATTCTAATTCAAAAGCACAATAACTTTCTAAATATTAATCCATATTTCCCCAACCCTAATTAGGGTTCTATTTTCTCATATATATATTATCAAATCTAATTATCATATTATTTTTTAAAAAACCATTTGCCCTAGCCCCACCCAGGCTAGGGTTTAACCCATATCTTTTTAACAGAAAATTTTTTTGCTGGGCCGAAGACCCCAAGGCGGCCATGTTTTTTTTTTTGTGCAGGTTACGGAAGTTGGAGGCGGGGAGGGTCATGGCGCCACTGTGTGGGCGCACAGTGGGCGCCGCTGCACCACTGTGTGTCCACACAGTGGCAGCCGCAGCTGTCCACTATGTGTCCACACAGTGGGAGCCGAAGCGGCTCCACTGTGTGTGCACACAGTGGGCGCCGCGCGGCCCTCACTGTGCGTACACACAGTGGGGTCCGCGTGGACCCAAAAACAATTCCCCTATTTTTTTTTTTAAATTTAATTTATAAATTTTATATAAATATAAATATATATACATAGAGCTCTCTTTCTTCATTTGAAGGCATCTCAGAAAATATAGGAAAAGGTAGTTGGAGCGAGCACAAGGAGCCTTCTATGTAGTGAAAGAGAAGCCTATGTGGGGTCTTCAACAACATTCAACAATATTTTATCAATAATTCATCATCAATTAGGAGCCTTGAAGACATTGAAGAGTAATAGGAGATCTGGTGGCAATATCTCTCCCTTTGGGATTGGTACGATTTCATGTTATTTTCATGTCTTTATATGAGCTTCTTTACATCAACTTGCATATTTTATTTCATGCTTTAGATCACTTTGCATCATTGATTTGGAGCATTTACTTTGTCAATTGCAAGCAATTAGGGTTTCTCTAGATTGTTTACTTTCATTTTAAGATCTTGCATACACACAAGGTTCTAGCACACACATTTTCAGTACATTATCGACTATTTGTGGAGGTGGAAATCACCAACACAAAGGTTTGACTAAGGAAAAACCCCATATAGCCACCCAAACCTTCCCTTTTCAGTTGCAGGTGCAAAAACAGGTACCCGGAGGCACTTTCAGCTCAGCAAAAGGCACACGAACCACCCAGAATCATCAGATCTGCCCTAATCTACCTAGGATAGGGGCGTGGCGCCTTGGTCCTACCTAGGACAGTGGCGTGGCACCATGGTCCCTCTACTTTTCAGTGATTTTTAGCAAGTTGCAGCTTTAGGACCTCCAGTTTGCAATGTTTCAGTTGCAACCTCATGTCTGCAGAAAAAAGGACAGTGGTGTGGCACCTTGGTCCTGGTCAGTTTTGTTCAATTTGCAGCATTAGGTACACATCCAAAATCCTCCCCCTTTCATGCTTTCAGTAGCTCAGTTTCAGATTTGCAAGTTTGTTCAATTCTGAGTTCATTTATGCTTTATTCTTCATCTCCTAGTCTAGTTGATTAATTAAACCCTAGTTTTTCTCATCATTTGTAGCAAGAGGAATAGAAACCCTAAGAGCTAATCCTTGGCTCTCCTTTCCCACAAGAAGTAGCCAAAGTGATCTATCTCCCTAGGCTCTTTCGTATTCCCAATGTGTTGGCAAAAGTGGGATTAGGTCCTAGTCAACCGATCTCACTTTTTCCGACCCCACAATAGTATATTCTATCTAGAAGATTAAACAACATATAAGGTTAACCATAATTACAAGAATTTTTTTTTAAAAAAAATTAAAAGAAAAAACTAAATAAAATCTTCAAGATTTCAAATGAAGTCTACCAAAATTAAATGTCATCCAAATTAGTATAGAATTGAAGAAACGATCATGTTAAAAAATTTATATATTAAAAAAACTTATTATTTCATAATTTATTATGAGAAAAGGATCTATAATCACATTTTTTATGACTATTTTTTTTTAAAATTTAATGTTTTACACTGTAAATAGATGTCAAAGATAATTAGGGGAAATCGTGAAGAAGGGATATCATGGTCACTCATGTTTTGTAGTTTGTATGGAGTGTACAAGAGCTAATTGTGTTGGGAAGGGTAGTTACTGTTATGGAGTGGAGCCTTCAAACAAATTAATACTAGCACTTGCACCTCAACAAGGCGCAATGGTTATGTCGATAGCAAGATATACTTTGGTAATAATATATTGGAGGGTAAACAAAAGTTGGGAGAAACAAACATTGTCTTTCTAGTGAATCAATGTATGATGAATAATATTAAATCACAATACAATCATATAAGCTAAGCACTTTATTAATATGTATGTACTTTTTTTATAGTGAATAGATTTGTTGTTTAAGAAGCTTGCCATTAATGGTTGTCAATAGATAAATATCCCTTCATAATATCTGCAAAATTTGTAATGTATAATATCTGCAAAATTTTGGTCTATGACTTTGATTAAGAATTTTTACCATTATAAAATAGCTTATATAAGGAATTTAACTATAGATATGAAGCTTAGCTCTAGTTGAAATCTAGTACTTCATGAAATGTCATTACAAGAAGCTATAAAATTATTACAAAAATTAAAGTGTTTGAGAATCCCATACCAAAAGAACTATACATTAGCTTGTCAATTAATAAGAGTTAAAAATCTACCAAACTTAGAAACTTTGGTTGTTGAGTGATTTCATATTAAGTGGAGAAGGGCTTTGAACAATAGTTACAATGGTGGAAAGAAATTGTTTTCAGTCTGCAGCATAGTTGAGACCACAAAGATGATATGAACCTTCCAAATAAGATCTCAATTAATGAAAAGCATTGTCACAACCTTGAATTTCCACACCCACCTTGAGCACATAGAAAATGTAACTTAAGTGGTTTTAGCAGTGGTAACAACATTGAATTGTCTTCAATTGAGGTCTTGTCAAAAATAGAAATATGTATCATGGGAGTTGCAATAATAGTAAAGAGTTAAAACAATTTTATGGTTTGCTGGATGGGATTTTCGTTTTGTTTCCGAACAGCTCAACTTGGGTTCCATAGACTGCTTGATTTTACTTTAACCCTGTTAAATCCTTAAGTCTAGAAAATTCTAACCCTGCTAACCATCATTTCTGCTTCCGTTGACCTTGGCATTGGATTGGCGTAACATGGACAAGGCAAATGCTCATAAAGGAGATGCATGGTACGTTAGGGAGGTCGCAGCAGAGAAAATGCAAAATTGGCAGAAATGAGGAAATAAGTCACACCATTCCCATAATTACCTGCAATCTATGATTCTATACAACAAACCAAGCGTAGATAACCCATTTTCCATATTCTATCAAATAGTTCATGTGCCTCGTCTATCCTTCCACAATTTGCATACATGTTTACCAGAGTAGTTACAACTACAACGTTTGACAAAAATTCTGTATCCTTTATGAGGCAGGGAAGATACTGGGATAGATTGTGGAATTTGGCTTTGCACCTGCCAATTGCATTTGCTTGAAAGTTTCTAGGACTTTTTCAATAAATCCATTTTATAAATATCCTGCAATCACTACAGTCCATGAGATGACATCTCTTTGAGGTATTTCAATAAGTCCATTTTATACATATACTGCAATCACTACAGTCCATGAGATGACATCTCTTTGAGGCATTTTGTGAAACAGTTCAAGTGCCTTGTCAAAGATTCCACATTTTACATACATGTCTATCAAAGCATTTCCAACTATCCGATCTGATAAAAATCTTCCTTGCTCTATCCTTTGATGAATATCCATGCCCTGTTCCAAAGCTCCTGTTGTGGCACAGGCAAGGAGGATGCTGGCAAAGGTTGTCGAGTGTGCTTTACACCTGCCAATTGCATTGGCTTGAACGTTTCTAAAGGTTTTTCAACAAATCTACTTTGTTCATATCCTACAATCATTGTAGTCTACGAAACCACATTTCCTTGAGGCATTTTGTCAAACACTTCACGTGCCTTGTATATGCATCCACATTTTGTATACATGTCTACCAGAACATTTATGGCCATAATATACGACCAAAATCCCCCTTGCATTATGCTATTATGGATATCCATACCCTCTTCCTATGCTCCGATTTTGGCACCAGCAGGGAGATTGTTGGTAGAGGTTTTAGAGTTTGATTTTATACCTGCCAATTGCACTTGCTTAAAAGTTTCTAAAGCCTTATCAACAAATCCGTTTTGTGCATATCCTGCAATCATCGCATTCCATGAGATGACATCTCTTTGAGGCATTCTATCAAACAGTTCACATGCCTTATCTATGCTTCCACATTTTGTGTACATGTCTACCAAGGCAGTCGCAACTGTGGCAACTGATTAAAAAAACCCTTCTCTTATGCTTTGATGGATGTCCATACCCTGTTCCAATGCTCCCAATTTGGCACGAGCAGGGAGGATGCTGGCAAAGGTTGTGGAATTCGACTTTACACCTGCCAATCGCATTTGATTAAAAATTTCTAAAGCTTTATCAACATATCCATTTTGTGTTTATCCTCGATTGCAATCCATGAGAGGACATCTCTTTGAGTCATTCTGTCAAACAGTTTCTGTGCCTTTTCCATTCTTCCATATTTTAAATACATGTCGATTAGACAATTTTCAACTGCAATATCTGACAAAAACCTTCCATCCATTATGCTTTGATGAATGCTCCCATTAGGGTACAGGCTAGGATCACGCTAGAAAATGTGAACATATTGGGTTGGAAACCTATTAGTTACATATAATAATGAGATTTTAGGTGTGGAAGATCAAGTCAATTACCTGAATTGGGGATACATTTTGTAGAACTGCTCTGCAACTTCGTTGAGTGAATCATTGGCAAGGCTTTTACATACTTTGGCATCGTGAAGGTAGTGTTTGAATCTGCCATACCAGCATGCAAGGCGTCTGGACACTTGTGCCATACCAGGATTCCATCTTCATCATTCGCTCATCAAACTTCAATTTATAGATTTGATTTCAGATTGAAATTGAAAGGCTTTTTCCTATTTTAAAAATGGTTCTGATTATGAGATTTTCATTGTTAGCTGATATCATTTGTAGCAGGGTAAAAATCTGAGTTGATACGTTAACATCTTCTTCACCTAGATGTGCTTTTGTGTGTTGCTTTACCTTTCCATTAATACTTAGGCAAGGGTTCATGGAGGGGGCTTAAGCTCTATTTTTAAGCAAGAGGCGGTCCCATGAAAAAATATTTTTTGGCTACGGGATTAATTAGAATCTTTGCCTAAAAAATAGAACCCCTACCTTTTAGGCTTGAAAATCTAAGCTAGTGAAAATGGGGTGGGGCTAGAAATTGCCCCACCAGCTTAGGAATGTATTATGCCATTCGTCAATTACATAAATTTTAGGGAAAAAAATAAATTTGTTTACTACCAATTTACTTAAATTTAGGAGTTTAAACTTAAGTTAATCTGATGACATCCTTCAATTTAGAAGCCGAAATTTTTAAGCTGAATTGCAAAACAAAATTCATGGGACTGCTAGCTTTAAAATATTCCTAAAAAAGCTCAGTAGCTCTAGCTCTATTTTTTAGGAAGCCCCCCTCCATGGGACCCCACCCTTATTAGTGGTGCATGTCTGCTTTGTACGACGTTTTGCCTTGGTCAATATATCCAACATACATGAGAGAAAGGTCATATACAAAATATACACTCATATTAAAATTGGTTTTGGAATGCCTAACTTAGATAATGAACTACTAAATGAAGCATGCATGAGTTTTAGGTCACTTTGAATTAAAATACAAATCAGAGTAAATTGTATATCACAAATAATGCTAGACAAGTGCCATTAGATTTGATTAATACCTTTTATGCTTCATTGAGGAAAACTTTTCATCATTGAAAGGTTGAAAGAGTCACTTCTTATGTTTGTATAAAATTGAAAATAAGAAAAATTGCTATCATAGTGTAGTGTATCCAATCTCTCAATGATGTTTCCTATCAATAGTCTATGATGTTGAATTGTCTCTTTACACAACCTCTGAGTCCCTCAAGAATCAAGATCCTTACGATGAGAAGCCTTTGCAAATTTTGCGTGCCCTTAATGATCGCACAAATTATATCCACCAATGAGCACATAAAATCAGAATTTCATCCAGTATAAAGGTTGTGATATTGGCATTCCACATACTCAAAACAATCCATCCAACACTATACAATTATAAAATATCAAAAAGTTAAAAGTTCTACAAAACATAAATATTTCAAGTATACCATATTCTGAGTTTCAACCTGCTCTAACTAAAGAATTATTCAAGCATTCATCAATAAGCATATACAATAAAAAAAATGTTGCAATGCAAAAGTTATAATGTTAGATTAAAATGTGCAGAATAAAAACTATCCAGCACTGAGAAACCATAGGATGCTCTACACAACTAAAATATATAAAAACAAAATTATATGAAGTAGATTAAATGCTAATTTCTCTAAAACAATGCACTTTGAGACATTTTGAAGTTAAAAACACTCGCTAAGCCTTGAAGCAAGTCGGACATCATTGTAGAGAGATATAACATATTCTATATTGCAATTAATGTTGTATAACATAATAGTCACATTTGATTGACATCTTTTACCTTGAGAATACAAAATTGAGCTAAATTGAAACAAAAATAACCAAAAAGAATCAATACCTAGTCCATAGAACCAATTACATTCAAAAGCCAAAACAAAAAATTCACTATGTGTTTAACAAAGATTTATTAATAATAAACACCTGAAAAACAAGAAATAGATAGAGAAAGAACAAATTATCCACAGTCAATGAAGAAAAGGCCTGAATACAAATAAGATTCAAACATTAACTTACCAATTTCATCTTTACTTGAAATAATTTTATCATCATCTTGGCCCATGTCAATCAATTCATCCTTACAAGCAACAGGTTGTGAATCTTCATGTGATATGTGAGATAAGAGTTGTTCACTGAACTCATCTGGTCTTCAAGGGAGTGAACACTTCTTTGAATTAAATTACCTATTTCAAGTATAGATCCATTCTCTTAAGGAAAACAAAACAATTTGCTTCACAATTCTTGTTCATGAGGTGTATTCTACATCCATCTAATAGCTCCATATCAACCAAACACTTAGAGAAACCCATTTCTTTCAAACATTTATTCAAGCTACAATGTGCAAGTAGAATATCTTCCAAAGAATAAAAAAATTTCCCACCTTCATTCTATGATTGGTTGTTATGAAACTCACCTTGGGAACATGCATGAAAACTTTCACTTGTTGATTCTCTATTGTAACAATGTTGGGGCAGAATTGTTGACACTTCAAATTCTTTAAAATCTTCTCCCAAAAAGGTTGTTGAATCACCTCAAAATCAGATATTTTTATGTAATCGAAGTTTGCACCCACCTCTTGTTCATTCTTAAACAACCCACGAAAGTAGGATGGTTGATTACCCACTTTTGTAGTTACAACTTCATTGTGACATGTTGTTCTACTTCCTAAATCATGACCAAAGAAAGAAGTCATAGCTATAAAAGATTGATTAGAAGAAGTAGCATTTTCATTCACCTTTAAGTGTTATATTTGTTGATTACAACTAATCTGATCTATTGTGTTGATCAAATTCATATTGCACAGATTTGGGATATTGTGTCTTTTGAATGTTTGTTGTTTGGAAGGGCATGGTGTATGCATGAGCACAAGTTTGCACATATGAACAACCTCCTAACACATTTTCAATAAAAGGATAAAAATTATTGTTCACAACGTCATATCTAGATTGTGCTAAGACTAAGGCTACCCCAAGTTCTTGGTGTATGTCACGGACCTTCAAAAATTTTAATCTTCACTACAAATGTGGTACCAAGACCCCAAAAGTAATGGTTGTTCAAAAAATTTGCATCTTTTGCTTTGTTTGTAGCTTGAACTTTTCGATACATAAGCAATAAATCTATGATTAAATTGAGGAATGTGTTGAACACAAATGGACACTGAGAGGTGGGGAGGGGGGCGGGGGTGAATCAATGTGTTTTAAAAACTTTAAAATAAATATGCTAATACTATGACTTTAAGCTAATTGAGAAACTTACACACAAGAGCACATCACATAACACAAGATTTATGAGGAAAACCTAATGTGGGAAAAATCTCGGTGAGAATAGCTGCTGGAGTCTACTGCTCCAATCCAGCCTCACAATGAATAATAGTTACAATGAGTTTTAGGGCACCAACCCTTGATATTCTGAGCACCAACTCAAGGAGCACTAACCCCTAATTTTTGAGCATCTACTCAAGGAGCACCAACCCCTAATGTTTTATGAGGCACAACTCAAAGGAGCACCTACCCCTTCTCTGAGCACCCACTCAGAGATTTACAATGAAGAATAGATTCAAATACAAATTTGATATCTCACTACAAATGAAGTTTTGTAGCATCTTACTGGTTTTCTTGTCTTTCCTTTCTTGATATGCTCTTTGCACTTCGTTCTGTTCTGATTATCTTCAACTATGCTTTTTGTTTCTACTAGTAACTCTCTTCTCTTTCCTCTCCATCTCTTTCTGATCTAGGTTCTCTATCTATCTTCTACTCTGATCAGTTCCCTCCTCTACCTTTTTGGCTTGACTCAACACCTTGCTGCTCCTTGTTGTCTTGGCTTTCTGCACTCTGATAACTGAACTTTGCTTCTCCTCTATCTCTGTCTTCGTTCAAGTCTTTCTCTTCCTTTAGCACTCGACTACAAAACCTCACCCACTTCACACAACAACTACAACCAACTAGTGTAGTTGTTCATGTTTTTCATCTCAGTCTTAGTCTCAACTACTCAACTACCTTTGTCCATCACATTTACTACTCTGCATCAAAGAATGTCTTTTCCTTCAATTCTGTAATTTAGAATTAGTTCATTTGTCTCTCTCTAAGATTTGGTCTTCAATAGATTTGATCTTCTTCTTGGTTCGAGCACATGCATTAAATGACTCTTCTATGTTTTCTTCTTTTTCTTTTTTTTTTGGTCTCTATACAATTCACCTTCTGCATTAGGTTGTTGTCTTTAGTAAACTTGATTTGCCCAGTGAATTTGATCCAATCACCATAGATCATCTCAATCCCATCAAACACTTGCAAAAGATCTACCATTAATGTGTTCTTCATGCTCTTTCGACCTACCCTCCAAGGATCAACAACTACCTTATTAAATCGTCCTTCATCTTTGTAAGAACCGACCTGCATATCGGATCTCATTGTCATCCACTTAGTAGCCACATGTCTTCATTTTCTGCATCCACATCACCTATTCGAACATCGTTCATCTACCACATAGGTCTCTACAACTATCGTGCCTGTCAACCATTTATGTTTCTGAGTTGCTGCAAAGAAATGGCGCGAAACAATTTTAAAAGAACTTTAAAACTCAGCCGTAGATCTTCCTCCATGCTGGCAAATTGGACAATCTGCAATGGTCAATATGACATTGACCTCCACGTTGGCAAGTGACTTAGCTCTTGGCCATTAGGGAGATTCCAGGTCAGTCACACTTTTATAGCTCAACACAACGACCCCACCTTCTAACCCTGACTTCTTGACCACCCAACAGGGACACGTGGCAACATTGCATGATGCCGCGAAGGTTAACTTCCTCGCATCTTCCATCATGGGATAATGAGAGCCGTCGGATCTACTCGGACTTTATCTTCCTTGATGCATTGATCGTCAACCTTAACAACATAACTATTGAATGTCTTTTTGATGAGATTAAGACATAGCCATCCAATTAACCCATGTGAATAATTATGTACCTTTAGTAGCTCAAGCTATAACCAATTTTCGCTGCCTTAGGACTTAATAAAAATTAGTAGTCAAACGATAGTTTGCGGGGGAAATAAATTGAAGCACCAAACTTTAGGAAAATAACACGACCCGACAAAATATTAACGCCTAGGAGAAAAATGATAAGGGGAACATGGCCTCGCACGACGAATGATGACCCTTGGAGTTAAGTGAAAAAAAAGGTAATGTGGACACATAAAAGGTTTAAGAGACTTAAGGGTTTTTGACATAGTCTTGTTTAAAACGCATAAACCCTAAGCCTTAGATATGAGGGTAATGACAGAGAACAAAGACCCAAACAGATGGTAAATAACAATGAATGGATTTTCAATTTTTGGTCATGACACATATGTCAGAGATGCATTTTATCTAACCCTAATCATTGTGCAACCATGATCACTCTGCAACCCGCAACCTTGGTTTCTCTGCATTTTGTTGACATCAATGACAATTGTAGACGTATAAAAATGACCATATTCCTAATGAATATTTTTATGTTCATTTCTCTATTTAATTATATCCAATTTAATTAAATTACCCGCATTCCTCTATTTAATTAAGTAAATTACTCAATTTATTTAAATTAAATTCACTATACCATTTAATGAATAAATCATTTTATTCAATTAAATCCCCTCTATCCACTTTTAATTAAATTCAAATTTAATTAAATAGTTATCCTAAATTGAATAAATCTAATTTATTTAATTTCTCCAAATTGCAACCAAATTGAATTAAATCATTTAATTCAATTAAATCCTATTATCCCTCCATCCACTTGCAAAATCCTAAAACCCTTTCTAATCCCTTCTTCTTCTAATCGCTTCTAATTAGCCTAACCCCTCCTCTAAACTTTGTCACATCCCTAAGAAAAGGGAAGTCACTTCTCAAACCTCAAAGTCTTTGATAACCATTAAAGGTTTTCAACCTTCAACCACTTAAATCCTCAAAGTCTTTGATAGCCATTAAAGGCTTCCAACTTTCAACCACTTAATCCCCCAAAGTCTCCAATAACCATTAATGGTTAACTCAAACCCTCTTACATGGTTAAAACATTTGTTTTAACTCAACCTTCACCCAACCCAAGGGTCTCATCAGGCCTTTAATGCTTTGACCATGATTATCTCTTAATCATTTGCACAAAGGTTTATCCTTGGATTAACTCTTAATCCAGTGGGTAATCCTAACTTAGACTTGACCCTTAGCCTCTAGATAACCATGAGGTCTTCTCAGGCCTTTAATGCCTCCAACCCCTTTTCTCAACCCAACCCTATGTTGACACTTGTCACCATTCCATTGGTGCAAATTGTGCATATGGATCCCCAACTTTCAAACTTGGCCCTTGATTAAACCTTTCAATCTTGACCATCCATTGTCCTGTTTGTGCTATAAATAGAGCTCTCATTCCTCCATTTTAATAATCCAAATTTGTAGTATCACACTTATGCTCAAATACATTCAAGCTTTCATATCATTTTATGCTTATCATTTTAGCCTCTTTGAAATCAGGAATTAGTCTAAATATGCATGCTTAGAATAATTTCTTTATCATTTAGCTCAATCATAGACTAATATATCATGTTAGGATAGTATTCATACTAATCTTCTCATCTTATCATTTAGTTTATTGCATTTCTAAGATCAGGCATAGCTTAGCATACCTTTCATTCTAAAAACTATCAAAGCATCCCTCGTTCTTGCATTTGCCATCCCTAAACCATTTTGCTCAGTGATCTGAGAGCAAAAACATTGGTTTGAGGGACATTGTGAGATAGAGAACCATGGGACCCACCTTGGGAAGCTGAGTAATACGTTATTACTCCATAGCTTTCATCAAGAAGTCCTGTGTGTGTGTGTGGACTAGTATTTAGCAATATTTTCACATATTGAGTTCTATCAGCCCACTTTTCCCGCATACATTTCTGGCACCCACCATGGGGCCCGACCCCAAATATCAAATCGGTTTTTGAAACTAATCACTTTTGCAGGTCCGCGGGAAACAGGAATCAGCGTGTCAGAGACATTCCCTAGCGCATCCGGCTAATAGTTTAGCGCATTCCGCTTATTGTTCAGTGCGTGGAGTCTACATTATAGCGCGTAAAGACCTTTCCTCAGCGCATGGCTCCCTCTAATATTTTCCCGTAGGTCTCGGTGCGGAAGAAAACCAGAGCAGCGCATCCAATAAACAACATAGCGCATCGGGCCCACTATTTAGCACATTAAGTTCATCAGCCAGCGCATAAAACCCACCTTTTAGCGCATCAAATCAGTAATTTTCCTACAAGTCTCAACGCGGATAGAAAATAGAGTAGCGCATCCAGAACACTGTACAACGCATATAGATATTGTTTTAGTGCATCAAAAATATATTGTAGCGCATACAGTCTGTTCTGTAGCGCATCACAGACAAAAAAAAAAAAAGAGGATTTTAAAATTGTAATAGCAATAGAATTTAGACTTGTAGAAGTCCACCTAAATCCAAATTTTCTAACTCGTGGATTGCAATTTTGCAGGGATCTAACAATTTTCTTACAGGTGGAGCGGGAAATTTTCTTTAAAACGATTTCTTTTGTTGATCACCAAAACATCGAATTTACTTTGTTGACCAAAATTTCTTTTCATAGATCAGAAAACCATTGCTTTGAAAGGATAAAATAAACACCATGTTTTTGTGGAACAACATCTCCACATAGATTTTAGCAAATCACTGAATTGAAAGGATAAAATAAACTGACTTGATTGCTTTGTCTCGAAAGTGGAAGGAATATGCTCTCCCCTTAACTGGGTGATCAAAAATCCAGACCACTCTTACAGCTTTCTTTACTTCAAGCAATAAAAACATTTAGCAGGCCTGCCTTCCCGAGGAGTTGCAATCAACTCTTAAAGCCGTTTATGGTCGGTGTGAAGGGAACGACCTAAGTGGGGAACAACTTTGACGCCAAGAATTCCAACCCACTATAATCAAATGTGGAAAGTGACGAAAGTCCTTTTCAACGGTTGCGCGCAGTGATTAGCCTTCCCCCAGTATCCTTGAGATACGTAAAGCCTTTGTTCTAAAGATTGGGAAGCCTCCTGAGGGAGTTTATCACTGACGGCCGAACAGGAAGCCTAATTACAAACCATAGAAATAGAAACTTTGAACCAAGTCAGTAACCAGACATTTATAACATCATAGTGCAAGGGTAGGGAAGAATCCGCCCCCAAGATTACTCACCATATATCTCCCAAGATAACTACTCAACTGTGAAGCGATTCACTTTGAGTTAATTTCTGGCAAAAGGCAAAAAAACGGGCGCCCTCTAGGGTGACACGATTGTTTGAGCTGACGGAGTATCGAGACTAGTGGGCTATGATGTTATTTATGACCCTTGACTAAAGAGTCTATCTGAAGTGTATTACTTGTATCAAAAACCTGTTAAAACATTGGGGATTTGAACACATCCTCGCAGAACGTACACTTTTTGTTAGATTAGGCAAAATGGTTTATACTTTTTATGTCGTGTTTGCATTTATTACTTCAGAAAATCATCCATAAAACTTGAAAAATTTGCAACAAAATTTCAAAATTCACCAAAATCGACAAAAAGAAAAATCAGGGCAGTTTAGCGCATAAGAGAAACCTCTTAGCGCGTGGAATACTTCTGTTAGCGCATCCAAACCACTAGTTAGCGCGTTGGTTCAAAACAGTAGTGTTTCATCTCATGGCAAAACAGTGTAAAATCCTTTAGCGCATCAGAAAAATAGTCTAGCGCGTGGAAGAAACAACTTAGCGCGTGAAGACCAAACATTAGCGCATAAAGTCCAACAGTTAGTGCGTCACAGACCCAAAATAGCACATCCAACTCTGAAACAATTTTAACAGTCCACAAACTTTAGCGCGTGTGCTTATTATTTTAGCGCATAGAAAAATTTCAATAGCGCATATAGACTCTGTTCTAGCGCGTGACCCAAAACAGGAAAACAGAGAGCAAAACTGGAAAAATTTCAAAAATTTCAAAACATTTTTAGAAGCCTTTTTTTTATCAACATCATTTTTTTCATCAAACCAGAGTGACAAAAACAAACCACTAAAACTATTTCTTGAGCAAAATTTGAGTCAAAACGAACGTTGTCAGAATCCTAAACGGATCGAGCAATAGAGGATGTCTCTCCTATCATAATCCGGAAATCTCATCATCAGTATCAACAGAATCCTTTACCATCTTACGGATTTTTATCTCAAAACACTTGTTTAAAATTCTCAAATTGTCAAATCAAAGTTTCCAAATCAGGAGACTTTTAATCCATATCATTTGACACACTTTGTCGTGAAGGGGCATCTAAAAGCCTTCACTTTGATAGAGTAAGATTTGAAATTTTTAAAAACAAAAATCAACTGAATCCAAACCAATCGAAGGAAACCATTGATCACTCATGCATGACTAATCCTCTTATTCTGAGAAGAAAGAACCTTTATCGTAACATCACGTTGAAGAAACAACAACCCAGTTTTTCCAAATTCATCAAGAGAAACAAGTTCTTATACATCAATCGTCAACTCTTCAAATCTCATCAGGTATCCCTTTATCACATCAAATGTTATATTCAAAACAAATCTAGTGAATTTGATAAGGAACCCTTGAAAACAAGAGCATACTGTCAAAAGTCTGCTTTTAATCAAACCATAAACCGCAGCGGAAAGATCAATCCAGCATTCTTGCTCGACGAGTGCATCACGTATAACACATCTCGACCAGAACCACCCACCCCCGAGCAACACATCGAAGAGGATTTTGTCCCCTTTGTCACCGAAAGTTTCTACTAAAATGCCTGTTACTCGCTCTCAAAGGAACAAAAAAAGCGAGACACACGTAGAATCAAGTATGAATCGCAGACTATCAAATCCTTTTGAAGTTCCACAATCGGAAGAGCCTGAAATTACTGAAGCACTTTTTCAAGAATGTCAGGAAAACCCTTCATTCCAAAAACTTGTAGAAAGGCTCATGGAAAATGACAAGGAAAAATATCTTCTCATGCTTACAAGTAAAGGCGTTAAACTTCTCGACGATTTAGACTCAAACATCTTTAAAATAGGATCTCGACAATATGCATATCAAGAACAACAAAGAGAAGAAGAAACCCATAACTTTGAACAACACATACCTGAGCAACGCATTCCAGAACAACGCATACCAGAAATGCGTATACTTTAACTAGAAACACCAGAACAACATATACCATTCACCACACCTTTTCAGCTGAGAACAAATACAAGGGAAGAACTTTTCCCTCGCCAAGAAAGCATACCTTTAGCTTCCCTTACTCAACAAATGCAATTGTTGCAAAGGCAAATACAGGATATGCAAAAAGGGACAACAGTGCGGTACTCTTTGAACGAAATCTGTCCTTATCCATTTGACATAAGATTGAACATGGTGCCTTTTCCACCAAACTCAGACATTCCCAAATTTGATAAATATGATGGGAAAAGTGATCCCCGAGATCATGTTTGGGAATTTTGCACACTGAGCCTTGAATTTGCTCATGATGACACCTATTTGATAAGGTTATTCCCCAGAAGCTTGGGCGGGCAAACCATGGAATGGTTATCCAAAATTACACCACCCGTCAGATCATTTGATGAGTTGGTTAACAAATTCATAACCCACTATTCCTATAACATCCAACATGCCATAACCATGCTAGATGTTTTCAACACCAAACAAAAGAACAACGAAACATTCATGGTATTCCTTCAATGCTGGCGACACATGGTCTCCAGATATCCTCGAGATATTCCCGAAAAGGAGAAAATGGAAATCTTCATTGATAACTTAAATGGCGAAATGAGTTACAGACTAAAACTTCAATGCATACCATCTTTCGCTAAGTTGATTGAAAATGACATTCAAGTGGAAGAAGCTTGTGTCAAAAAGGGAACACTCAAATTTTACAAGGAAGGAAAAAACTCATCAAACTACAATAACCAGAACAACACCAACCTTGACAAACTACAAACTCATCAAACTCATCAAGTTTGTTCATGTTGACAACTTTGTTTGTCAAATGACAACTTTTTGAGCAACTTTTATTGTCAAAAATGCAAAAAATGACAAAAATAGGTGATTAGAGGTAGTTGGGTGGTTATGGTTCGGTATTGAAGGCCTAAAATTCTATAAAATGTTGTAAAACAAAGACATGGAGGAATATTGTGAGTGTTTGGTCGAAAACAATCACTACGAGCAATAAAAACCATATTTTGATGTGCATTTTCTGAGTTTTCAATGTGATAGTCAGATATTTTGTTAATTTTGATGCATTTGATGTTTGTATTTTTAAATATTCTTGCTTGGGAGGCAGTGGAATTTTATTTGGTGTTCATTTGATTAAGATATCAAAGTTCTACTAAAATCTGCCAAAACCTTGAACTAGGGTAACCCGTGACCTTATAAATGTGATATCTTTTGTTTTGTTGATTAACCAAACCTCATTTTGGGTAGGGATGAGGGAAAGGATGTATACTACCTATCCATGGTGTGTGAAAGGTGTCATGAAAGGGTTTGGTATGTGCTTCAAGAAGTTTTTATGATTGTTGCAGTCACAGGGGCAGATTGACTATTACAGTCAAATGGTGGAGGCTTTTTTTGTTATGGCAATGAATGTTAAGGCTAGGAGGGCTTAGGGGAGTGTTGAAGGGTGTGTTTACAACATTTCCAAGTGTTGGTGCAACTAGAGTGCCCAAGGGAAGGGTTAAAACCAGTGGGTTTCCAAAGATAGCAGCAGACTGTCATAGTGTGACAGAATGACAGTCACAGACAATGTATAGGTATAGGTATATCTAAGAGGACAGCAAGAAGGTAACTTTGGATTTATTTAATCAAAGTGTTAAGCATTTTTGTCTTGAGAACCTAGTTTGGAGTCTAGTGGATTGTAGGGCTTTCTAATGCAATGTGGGAAGAGTATACCTTAGATTTAGGGTATTGAGGAGACTTAAGAGTCAAGTCTTGATCCTAGAGTAGGGTCCAAAGGAGTGAGTAGGTTATCAAAACCTTGAGAGTGCATTCTTAAGCAAATGATGAGATGATCAATCATGATCATTAGGAGTTGGAATGGGAAGTTGGTTTCACCTAGCATGTAGAAGGATCCTCTAGAGTGTCACCTTGAGTGATTGAAACCTTGATAGGTCTAGAGTAGGGGATCCCTCTGCATCAGATGGTATCAGAGCAAGCAAAAGGTTTGGGATATGTGTGTAGCAATCCTAGATAGGTGAGAAGATGTGTTTGACAAGGTCAGAAAGAGAGTTGTGTAAAGCTTTCACAAAATACTTGGATGGTGGAAGGAAGCAAAAAGAAAGAAAGAAGACAATAGAGGAAGATAAAAGGAGGAAGACGATAGATGAAGAAGAATTGAGTAGATTGAAGAAAGAACTTGGTGAGATTGATGAGAAGTTAAGAAGACTTGAAGAATAAAGGGAGCGATTGAGAACGGAAAATGAACATTGGGAAGCAAAAATGAAGTTGAGGTTAGAAAACCTAGAGAGGAAAGTGAAGAGTTGGCACTTGAGGGTGCAATAGAGGATAGTTTGGCCTGTGAAGAGGCTAATATAAGAAAAGAAGAAGGATAATGAGGAAGCCTTGAAGGTGAATGATGAGTTGAGATGCCAAGGTGAATGGCATGAGAATGAGAATGAATTGGGTGAAGGAGAAGAACCTGATCTATGGGTATTGTATGCAGCCATAGAGGAAGAATGGAGAAGCCATGGTGGGGTTGACTCACTTGAGATGATGGCACAAAAGATTCCTTTGATGGAACAAGTTGAAAATGAAATTAATGATGACACTATATTTGTTTTTTCTAATCATTTGTATGCAGGTTTGCTGAGTGTTTGCTTGGATGATAAGATTGGAGGTGCTTATATTGAGTAGCATTTGCTTGGGAGGAGTTGCAATGAGCCACCAAACCATGGAAATTTTTTTGTAGGGTACAAATAGAAAGTGCCTATGAATTGGAAGACCAGAAAGAGGAGGCAGCCATTCAAGGGGACCTTAAATCTTTTGTCCCCGGGAGTATGGTGCAGGAGCACCTATGGAGTACCTATGAAGACTTATGGAGACAAGGTGCACTAGGGTCACTGATAGGCCCTCATGAAGAATAAATGTGAAATGAAGTATAAAATGCCTTCAATATCTTAAAAAAATGTAATCATGGGCATTAGGGCCAATAAATGCAATGAAATGTAATAGAAAGGTCAAAAAGTGTAAAATTGTCAAAATTGGCAATTAGGCCTAGAAAGGGCAAAATTTGGGTTTTGAAGGGTAAAATAGGTTTATGAAGAATAAAAAATGTTTGAAATGTTTATAAGGTCATATTAAGACCATTTTTATGTTTTGGTTTAATTAGGGGTCAAGTTTGTTCATGTTGACAACTTTGTTTGTCAAATGACAACTTTTTGAGCAACTTTTATTGTCAAAAATGCGAAAAATGACAAAAATAGGTGGTTAGAGGTAGTTGGGTGGTTATGGTTTGGTATTGAAGGCCAAAAATGCTATAAAATGTTGTAAAACAAAGACATGGATGGATATTGTGAGTTTTTGGTAAAAAAAAATCACTTGGAGCAATAAAAACCATATTTTGATGTGCATTTTCTGAGTTTTCAACGTGACAATCAAATCTTTTGTTAATTTTGATACATTTGATGTTTGTATTTTGAAATATTCTTGTTTAGGAATGATAAAGGAATGATATTAAATAAATTTGGAGGTAGTGGCATTTGATTTGGTGTTCACTTGATAAAGATATCAAAGTTTTACTAAAATCTGCCAAAACCTTGAACTAGTGTAACCCGTGACCTTATAAATGTGATATCTTTTGTTTTGTCGATTAACCAGAGCTCATTTTGGGTAGGGATGAGGGAAAGGATGTATAATAACTGTCCATGGTGTGTGTAGGGTTTCATGCAATGGTTTGGTATGTGCGTCAAGAAGTTTTTATGACTGTTGCAGTCACAGGGGCAGATTGACTGTTACAGTTAAATGGTGGAGGCTTTGTTTGGTATGGTAGAGCATGTTAAGGCTAGGAGGGATTAGGGGAGTGTTAAAGGGTGCATTTACAACCTTTACAAGTGTTGGTGCAAGTGGAGTTCCCAAGGGAAGGGCTAAAACTAGTGTGTTTCCAAAGATAGCAATAGACTGTCATAGTGTAACAAAATGACAGTCATAGAAAATGTAGCCTGATGCGGGGGCCATATCTCGGAGTTGAACCGTTGGATTTTTCTAAATTTTAGATATGTTGTTCCAAATAAAGTTCTTCATAATATCACTAGAGAGATGTAGGATTTTGGAACCGAGTTAAAATGTATACACCTCTAAGTATAGGTATATCTAAGAGGACAACAAGAAGGTAACTTTGGTTTTATTTAATCAAAGTGTTAAGCATTTTTGTCTTGATAACCTAGTTTGGAGTCTAGTGGATTGTATGGATTTAAAATGCAATATGGGAAGAGCATACCTCAGAGTTAGGGTATTGAGGATACTTAAGAGTCAAGGGTTGATCCTAGAGTAGGGTGCAAAGGAGTGAGTAGGTTATCAAAACCTTGAGAGTGCAGTCTTAAGCAAATGATGAGATGATCAATCATGATCAATAGGAGTTGGAATGGGAAGTTGGTTTCACCTAGCATGTAGAAGTATCCTCTGGAGTGTCACCTTGAGTGATTGAAACCTTGAGAGGTCTAGAGTAGGGGATCCCTCTGCATCAGATGGTATCAGAGCAAGAAAAAGGTCTAGGATATGTGTGTAGGAATCCTAGATAGGTGAGAAGATGTATTTGACAAGGTCAAAAAGAGAGTTGTGTAATGCTTTCACAGAATACTTGGATGGTGGAAGGAAGCAAAAAGAAAGAAAGAAGACAAGAGAGGAAGATAAAAGGAGGAAGAGGATAGATGAAGAAGAGTTGAGTAGATTGAAGAAAGAACTTGGTGAAATTGATGAGAAGTTAAGAAGACTTGTAGAAGAAAGGGAGCAATTGAGAAGAGAAAATGAACATTGGGAAGCAAAAATGAAGTTGAGGTTGGAAAACCTAAAGAGGAAGGTGAAGAGTCGGCACTTGAGGGTGCAAAAGAGGATAGTTTTTCCTATGAAGAGGCTAATAGAAGCAAATAAGAAAGCTAATGAGGAAGCGTTGAAGATGAATGATGAGTTGAGATGCCAAGGTGAATGGCATGAGAATGAGAATGAATTGGGTGAAGGAGAAGAACCTGATCTATAGGCATTGTATGCAGCCATAGAGGAAGAATGGATAAGCCATGGTGGGGTTGACTCACTTGAGATGATGGCACAAAAGATTCCTTTGATGGAACAAGTTGATAATGAAATCAATGATGACGCTATATTTGTTTTTTCTAATCATTTGTATGCAGGTTTGTTGAGTATTTACTTGGATAATAAGATTGGAGGTGCATATATTGAGTACCATTTGCTTGAAAGGAGTTGCAATGAGCCAGCAAAGCATGGAAATTTTTTGTCATAGCAGCAGACTGTCATAGTGTGACAGAATGACAGTCACAGAAAATGTAGCCTGGTGCGGGGAACATATCTCGGAGTTGAACCATTGGATTTGTCTAAATTTTGGATATGTTCTTCTAAATAAAGTTCTGCAGAATCTCACTGGAGCGATTGAAGAGTTTAAAACCGGGTCAAAATTTATATACCTTTGTGTATAGGTATATCTAAGAGGACAACAACAAGGTAGCTTTGGTTTTATTTAATCAAAGTGTTAAGCATTTTTGTCTTGAGAACCTAGTTTGGAGTCTAGTGGATTCTAGGGCTTTCAAATGCAATGTGGGAAGAGTATACCTTGGAGTTAGGGTATTGAGGAGACTTAAGAGTCAAGTGTTGATCCTAGAGTAGGGTCCAAAGGAGTGAGTAGGTTATCAAAACCTTGAAAGTGCAGTCTTAAGAAAATGATGAGATGATGAATCATGATCAATAGGATTTGGAATGGGAAGTTGGTTTCACCTAGCATGTAGAAGGATCCACTCGAATGTCACCTTGAGTGATTGAAACCTTGAGAGGTCTAGAGTAGGGGATCCCTCTACATTAGATGGTAGTAAAGCAAGAAAAAGGTCTAGGATATGTGTGTAGGAATCCTAGATAGGTGAGAAGATGTATTTGACAAGGTCAGAAAGAGAGTTGTGTAATGCTTTCACAAAATACTTGGATGGTGGAAGGAAGCAAAAAGAAAGAAAGAAGACAAGAGAGGAAGATAAAAGGAGGAAGAGGATAGATGAAGAAGAGTTGAGTAGATTGAAGAAATAACTTGGTGAGATTGATGAGAAGTTAAGAAGACTTTTAGAAGAAAGGGGGTAATTGAGAAGGGAAAATGAACATTGGGAAGAAAAAATGAAGTTGAGGTTGGAAAACCTAGAGAGGAAAGTGAAGAGTCGGCACTTGAGTGTGCAAAAGAGGATAGTTTGGCCTATGAAGAGGCTAATAGAAGCAAAGAAGAAGGCTAATGAGGAAGCCTTGAATGTGAATGATGAGTTGAGATGCCAAGGTGAATGGCATGAGAATGAGAATGAATTGGGTGAAGGAGAAGAACCTGATCTATGGGCATTGTATGCAGCCATAGAGGAAGAATGGAGAAGCCATGTTGGGGTTGACTCAATTGAGATGATGGAACAAAATATTCCTTTGATAGAAAAAGTTGATAATGAAATCAATGACGATGCTATATTTGTTTTTTCTAATCATTTTTATGCAGGTTTGTTGAGTGTTTACTTGGATGATAATATTGGAGGTGCTTATATTGAGTACCATTTGCTTGAAAGGAGTTGTAATGAGCCACCAAAGCATGGAAATTTTTTTGTAGGGTACAAAAAAAAATTACCTATGAATTGGGAGACCAGAAAGAGGAGGCAACCATTCAAGGGGACCTAGAATCTTTTGTCCACAGGAGTATGGTGCAGGAGCACCTATGGAGCACCTATGAAGACCTCTGGAGACAAGGTGCACTAGGGTCATTGATAGGCCCTCATGGAGAATTAATGTGAAATGAAGTATAAAATTCCTTTAAGGTCTTCAAACAATGAAATCATGGCCATTAAAGCCAATAAATGCAATGAAATGTAATAGAAAGGTCAAAAAGTGTAAAATTGTCAAAATTGGCAATTAGGCCTAGAAAGGGCTAAAATTGGGTTTTGAAGGGTAAAATAGTTTTATGAAGAATAAAACATGTTTTAACTGTTTATAAGGTAATATTAAAACCATTTTTATGTGTTGGTAGAATTAGGGGTCAAGTTTGTTCATGTTTACAACTTTGTTTGTCAAATGACAACTTTCTGAGCAACTTTTATTGTCAAAAATGCAAAAAATGACAAAAATTGGTGGTTAGAGGTAGTTGGGTGGTTATGGTTTGGTCTTTAAGGCAAAAAATGCTATAAAATGTTGTGAAACAAAGACATGGATGGATATTGTGAGTTTTTGGTCGGAAACAATCACTTGGAGCAATAAAAACCATATTTTGATGTGCATTTCTGAGTTTTCAACGTGACAGTCAGATCTTTTGTTAATTTTGATGCATTTGATGTTTGTATTTTGAAATATTTTTCTTTGGGAATGAAAAAGGAATGATATAAAATTGTTTTGGAGGTAGTGGCATTTGATTTGGTGTTCAGTTGATAAAGATATCAAAGTTTTACTAAAATCTGCCAAAACCTTGAACTAGGGTAACCCGTGACCTTATAAATGTGATATCTTTTGTTTTGTTGATTAACCAAACTTCATTTTGGTAGGGATGAGGGAAAGGATGTATACTACCTATCCATGGTGTGTGCAGGGTGTCATGCAAGGTTTTGGTATGCGCTTTAAGAATTTTTTATGACTGTTGCAGTCACAGGGGCAGACTGACTGTTACAGTCAAATGGTGGAGGCTTTGTTTGTTATGGTAGAGCATGTTAAGGCCAGGAGGGCTTAGGGAAGCATTGAAGGGTGTGTTTACAACCTTTCCAAGTGTTGGTGAAAGTGGAGTGCCCAAGGGAAGGGCTAAAACCAGTGGGTTTCCAAAGATAGCAGCAGATTGTCATAGTGTGACAGAATGATAGTCACAGAAACTTTAGCCTAATGCGGAGGCCATATATCAGAGTTGAACCGTTGGATTTGTCTAAATTGGGGATATGCTATTCCAAATCAAGTTCTTCATAATCTCACTGGAGCGATTGAGGATTTTAGAACTGGGTCAAAAGTTATATACCTCTGTGTATAGGTATATCTAAGAGGATAGCAAGAAGTTAACTTTGGTTTTATTTAATCAAAGTGTTAAGCATTTTTGTCTTGAGAACCTAGTTTGCAGTCTAGTGGATTGTAGGGCTTTAAAATGAAATGTGGTGAGATTATACATTGGAGTTAGGGTATTGAGCAGACTTAAGAGGCAAACGTTGATCCTAGAGTAGGGTCCAAAGGAGTGAGTAGTCTATCAAAACCTTGAGAGTGCAATCTTAAATGAGTGATGAGATGATCAATCATGATAAATAGGAGTTGGAATGGGAAATTGGTTTCACCTAGCATGTAGAAGTATCTTTTGAAGTGTCACCTTGAGTGATTGAAACCTTGAGAGGTCTAGAGTAGGGGATCCCTCTTCATCAGATGGTATCAGAGCAAGCAAAAGGTTTGGGACATGTGTGTAGGAATCCTAGATAGGTGAGAAGATGTATTTGACAAGGTCAGAAAGAGAGTTGTGTAATGGTTTCACAAAATACTTGGATGGTGGAAGGAAGCAAAAAGAAAGAGAGAAGCCAAGAGAGGAAGATAAAAGGAGGAAGAGGATAGATGAAGAAGAGTTGAGTAGATTGAAGAAAGAACTTGGTGATATTGATGAGAAGTTAAGAAGACTTGCAGAAGAAAGGGAGCAATTGAGAAGGGAAAATGAACATTGGGAAGCAAAAATGAAGTTGAAGCTGGAAAACCTAGATAGGAAAGTGAAGAGTTGGCACTTGAGGGTGCAAAAGAGGATATTTTGGCCTATGAAGAGGCTAATAGAAGAAAATAAGAAGGCTAATGAGGAACTCCTTGAAGGTGAATGATGAGTTGAGATGCCAAGGTGAATGGCATGAGAATTAGAATGAATTAGGTGAAGGAGAAGAACCTAATCTATGGGCATTGTATGTAGCCATAGAGGAAGAATGGAGAAGCCATGGTGGGGTTGACTCACTTGAGATGATGGCACAAAATATTCCTTCGATGGAACAAGTTGATAATGAAATCAATGATGATGCTATATTTGTTTATTCTAATCATTTGTATGCATGTTTGATGAGTGTTTACTTGGATGATAAGATTGGAGGTGCTTATATTGAGTACCATTTGCTTGGGAGGAGTTGCAATGAGCCACCAAAGCATGGAAAAAATTTTGTAGGGTACAAACAGCAAGTACCTATGAATTGGAAGACTAGAAAGAGGAGGCAGCCATTCAAGGGGACCTTGAATCTTTTGTCCCTGAGAGTATGGTGTAGGAGCACCTATGAAGACCTATGGAGACAAGGTGCACTAGGGTCCTTGATAGGCCCTCGTGGAGAATAAATTTTAAATGAAGTATAAAATAATTTAAAGGTCTTAAAACAATGTAATCATGGCCATTAGAGCCAATAAATGCAATGAAATGTAATAGAAAGGTCAAAAAGTGTAAAATTGTCAAAGTTGGAAATTAGGCCTAGAAAGGGCTAAAATTGGGTTTTGAAGGGTAAAATAGGTTTATGAAGAATAAAACATGTTTGAAATGTTTATAAGGTCATATTAATACCATTTTTATGTGTTGGTAGGATTAGGGGTCAAGTTTGTTCATGTTGACAACTTTGTTTGTCAAATGACAACCTTTTGAGCAACTTTTATTGTCAAAAATGACAAAAATAGGTGGTTAAAGGTAGTTGGGTGGTTATGGTTCATTATTTAAGGAAAAAAATTCTATAAAATGTTGTCAAATAAAGACATGGATGGATATTGTGAGTGCTTGGTCGAAAACAATCACTTGGAGCAATAAAAACCATATTTTGATGTACATTTTCTAAGTTTTCAACATGACAGTCAGATCTTTTGTCAATTTTAATACATTTGATGTTTGTATTTTGAAATATTCTTGTTTGGGAATGATAAAGGAATGATATAAATTTTTTTTGGAGGCAGTGGCATTTGATTTGGTGTTCAGTTGATAAAGATATCAAAGTTTTACTAAAATCTGCCAAAACCTTGAACTAGGGTAACCCGTGACCTTATAAATGTGATCTTTTGTTTTGTTGATTAACCAAACCTCATTTTTGGAAGGGATGAGGGAAAGGATGTATAATACCTTTCCATGGTGTGTGTAGGGTTTCATGCAAGGGTTTGGTACATGCTTCGAGAAGTTTTTATGACTGTTGCAGTCACAGGGATAGATTGATTGTTACAGTCAAATGGTGGAGGCTTTTTTTGTTATGGCAGAGCATGTTAAGGCCAGGAGGGCTTAGGGGAGTGTTGAAGGGTGTATTTAAAACCTTTCCAAGTGTTTTTGAAAGTGGATTTCCCAAGGGAAGGGCTAAAACTAGTGGGTTTCCAAAGATAGCAGCAGACTGTCATAGTGTGACAAAACGACAGTCACAGAAACTATAGCCTGAGGCGGGGGCCATATCGCAGAGTTAAATAGTTGGATTTGTCTAAATTTGGGATATGTTGTTCCAAATAACCTTCTTCAGAATCTCACCAGAATGATTCAGGATTTTAAAACCGGGTCAAAATTTATATACCTCTGTGTATAGGTATATCTAAGAGGACAACAAGAAGGTAACTTTGGTTTTATTTAATCAAAGTGTTAATCATTTTTGTCTTGAGAACCTAGTTTGGAGTCTAGTGGATTGTAGGACTTTCAAATGCAATGTGGTAAGAGTATGCCTTGGAGTTAGGGTATTGAGGAGACTTAAGAGTCAAGTGTTGATCCTAGAGTAGGGTCCAAAGGAGTGAGTAGGTTATCAAAACCTTGAGAGTGCAGTCTTAAGCAAATGATGAGATGATCAATCATGATCAATAGGAGTTGGAATGGGAAGTTGGTTTCACCTAGCATGTAGAAGGATCCTCTGGAGTGTCACCTTGATTGATTCAAACCTTAAGAGGTCTAGAGTAGGGGATCCCTCTGCATCAGATGGTATCAGAGCAAGCAAAAGGTTTTGGATATGTGTGTAGGAATCCTAGATAGGTGAGAAGATTTATTTGACAAGGTCAGAAAGAGAGTTGTCTAATGCTTTCATAGAATACTTGGATGGTGGAAGGAAGAAAAAAGAAAGAAAGAAGGCAAGAGAGGAAGATAAAAGGAGGAAGAGGATAGATGAAGAAGAGTTGAGTAGACTGAAGAAAGAAATTGGTGAGATTGATGAGAAATTAAGAAGACTTGCAGAAAAAAGGGAGCAATTAAGAAGGGAAAATGAACATTGGGAAGCAAAAATGAAGTTGAGGTTAGAAAACCTAGAGAGGAAAGTGAAGAGTTGGCACTTGAGGGTGCAATAGAGGATAGTTTGGCCTATGAAGAGGCTAATAGAAGCAAAGAAGAGGGCTAATGAGGAAGCCTTGAAGGTGAATGATGAGTTGAGATGCCAAGGTGAATGGCATGAGAATGAGAATGAATTGGGTGAAGGAGAAGAACCAGATCTATGGGCATTGTATGCAACCATAGAGGAAGAATGGAGAAGCAATGGTGGGGTTGACTCACTTGAGATGATGGCACAAAATATTCCTTTGATGGAACAAGTTGATAATGAAATCAATGATGATGCTATATTTGTTTTTTCTAATCATTTGTATGTAGGTTTGTTGAGTGTTTACCTGGATGATAAGATTAGAGGTGCTTATATTGAGTACCATTTGCTTGGGAGGAGTTTCAATGAGCCACCAAAGCATGGAAATTTTTTTGTAGGGTACAAATAGCAAGTACCTATGAATTGGAAGACCGGAAAGAGGAGGCAGCCATTCAAGGGGACCTTGAATGTTTTGTCCCCGGGAGTATGGTGAAGGAGCACCTATGAAGACCTATGGAGACAAGGTGCACTAGGGTCACTGATAGGCCCTCATGAAGAATAAATGTGAAATGAAGTATAAAATGCCTTTAAGGTCTTAAAAAAATGTAATCATGGCCATTAGAGCCAATAAATGCAATGAAATGTAATAGAAAGATCAAAAAGCGTAAAATTGTCAAAATTGACAATTAGGCCTAGAAAGGGCTAAAATTGGGTTTTGAAGGGTATGATAGGTTTATGAAGAATAAAAAAATTTTAAAATTTTTATAGGGTCATATTAAGACCATTTTTATGTGTTGGTAGAATTAGGGGTCAAGTTTGTTCATGTTGACAACTTTTTGAGCAACTTTTATTGTCAAAAATGCAAAAAATGACAAAAATAGGTGGTTAGAGGTAGTTGGGTGGTTATGGCTCGGTCTTGAAGGCAAAAAATGCTATAAAATGTTGTAAAAAAAATACATGGAGGGATATTGTGAGTGTTTGTCGAAAACAATCACTTGGAGCAATAAAAACCATATTTTGATGTGCATTTTCTGAGTTTTCAACATGACAATCAGATCTTTTGTTAATTTTGATGCATTTGATGTTTGTATTTTGAAATATTATTGTTTGGGAATGATCAAGGAATGATGTAACTTTGTTTTGGAGGCAGTGACATTTGATTTGGTGTTCATTTGATAAAGATATCAAAGTTTTACTAAAATCTGCCAAAACCTTGAACTAGGGTTACTCGTGACCTTATAAATGTGATATCTTTTGTTTTGTTGATTAACCAAAGCTCATTTTGGGGAGAGATGAGGGAAAGGATGTATAATACCTATCCATGGTGTGTTCAGGGTGCTATCTAAGGGTTTGGTACATGCTTCAAGAAGTTTTTATGACTGTTGAAGTCACAGGGGCAGATTGACTGTTACAGTCAAATGGTGGAGGCTTTGTTTGCTATGGTAGAGAATGTTAAGGTTAGGAGGGCTTAGGGGAGTGGTGAAGGGTGTTTCTACAACCTTTCCAAGTGTTGGTGCAAGTGGATTGCCCAAGGGAAGGGCTAAAATCAGTGGGTTTCCAAAGATAGTAGGAGACTGTCATAGTGTGACAGTCATAGAAACTGTAGCCTGATACGGGGGACATATCTCGGAGTTGAACCATTGGATTTGTCTAAATTTGGGATATGTTGTTCCAAATCAAGTTCTTCAGAATCTCACTAGGTCAATTTTAGAACCGGGTCAAAATTTATATACCTCTATGTATAGGTATATCTAAGAGGACAACAAGAAGTTAACTTTGGTTTTATTTAATCAAAGTGTTAAGCATTTTTGTCTTGAGAACCTAGTTTAGAGTCTAGTGGATTGTAGGGCTTTCAAATGCAATGTGGGAAGAGTATACCTTGGAGTTAGGGTATTGAGGAGACTTAAGAGTCAAGTGTTGATCCTAGAGTAGGGTCCAAAGGTGTGAGTAGGTTATCAAAACCTTGAGAGTGCAGTCTTAAACTGAAACTTTGATTTGTCACACTGAAACTTTGATTTCTACTCTAATCCAGATATTCTCAACTACATTAACAATGATAATGAAAATTGAAAACTCAAAACCGAATAGCTTGTAGTCACCTTCTATGAGTTTTTGAACCTAACTTCTAAAAGTTTAAGCTTCTACTCGAAATGTCTAATCCTTTACAATGAGAATTAAGCTCCATTTTATAGAAAAATCTTTGAAAATCCTCTTTTTCGAAACATCACCAAAATTCCCAATCTTTAGGTGCTTGCAAGCACTTCAGAAAAGAAACATTCTTTTTTCAAACTCAAAAGTCAACTTAATTGATGGAGTAAGAAAACATATTGAGAGACAAATTTCTATTTCAACCTTCATTTCATGTTCTGTTGGAATCCAAGAAGACTAAGAGGGGGGAAGGGGGGGGGTGAATCAATGTTCTGCCGGTATAATGAATTTTAACCAGATTAACAATGCAATTCAGTAACCGATAAACATGAAAGAATATAATGTTGGCACTATGTTGTCATTAATGTCAACCGGTATGGGAGAATACTTGTGTTAGGATAACTGGTGGACAACTGAGAGGGGGGGTGAATCAGTTGTCAATAGATTATATTAATCAAATTACTTTAAAACCTTTAATCGAAGCACATAAACATTGAATTAACACAATGCAACCATACCACATAACACCATGATTTGTATGTGCAAAACCCAATAAAGGGAAAAACCATGGTGGGAAGCCTACCCATAGTCAGATGATACTTTTTGCAGAAAGTATGTGATACAATAAGGGGTCTGCACATGCAGGAAGGCACACTGCCTAGAGCATACTGCTCATTACAAAAGAGTCTCACTGACTATAGAGAGGTTATAACCACCTCAATATAATTGGACAACAATCCAGAAAAATGAACTGCCAGAGATAGCATCAACCATGCCTGATTACAATCCTGGTTAAGCTCAATACCGAAGGCCTTTGATCTCTTACTTAAACCCAATTTGATCACCTATGATCAACCAAATCTCCTTTGCATATGATATTACATTCGACGACCATGACACATTTTATTCACATAACATGATCTACAATGAGATCTTACATCAATTTATACAAACCCTAAGGCCTAAACCAATTAGGTTGGCCACCTAAAAGATATTACAATAATATCATTACATATATCCATATTACAATGATATGTCATGTCGTCTTTAGACCAAAACAACAATAACCAATCCATAGAACATCCCGGTAACGTGTAGAGAACACGTTAACATGATACCAGTCAATAACTTGGATAGGTACTGGACCTAATCTGGGCCCACCATGCCAAAGTGATGTATCCAATCAGCTGAGGCATAATCAAGGATCACCTTCTACATCCTGAATTCCATCTAGAAGTTGCACCAACACCACTTAGCATTCTGTCAAGGTTTCTTAGTGAAAGCTCTGTTGGTTAAACCTTAAACCCTTACTAGTAACACAAGATCTTCTACCAGTAACCAAAATCTATCTATTGGTAACCAACCAAAACAACTAGTGTTGACATCAATGAGAAAACATCAATGCAACACATAATCAATTCATCCATATTACCAATGATCTCCCCCTTTTGCATTGATGGCAACACTAGATGTGAAAAACATCTAAGTACCAAGAAGTGCCAAACAAGTCTCCCCCTGTGGAAGACAACCAACAATCTCTTGAATATCAATAACTTTCCCCCTGTGAATACTATCTCTGTAAATTTCTAAATTTTTTTTTCACATCACTATCTATGTAAATTTCTGAATTTTTTTTTCACATCACTATCTCTGTAAATTTCTGATTTTTTTTTTCACATCACTATCTCTCCCCCTTTGACATCAATACTAGAAATTTAATAGTGGTTTAGTGAATATATCTGCAATCTTCTCTTTATTGTTCACATAAACCAATTTGACTTCCTTTTCTTCCACCTTGTCCTTCAGAAAGTTGTATTTTATTGATATGTGTTTAGTCTTAGAGTGAAATACTAGATTCTTAGACATGTCAATAGCTAAAGAATTATCATAGTAGATAACTACCGGTTCAGTACAATTTACCTTGATATCCTTCAATATTTGCTTCATCCACAAGACTTGAGTGCAATTAGTTGTTGCTACAACATATTCATCTTCTGCTGTAGATAAAGAAATGCATGACTATTTTTTGCTGATCCATGCAACCAATTTATTTCCAAGAAAGAAATCTCCACCAAAAGTGCTCTTCATGTCATCAGTATCTCCAGCCCAATCTAAATCTGTATATGCACTTAAAGTGAAGTTATCATCTCTAGAATACCACAAGCCATATTCTATTGTTCCTTGCAAATACCAAAATATCCTCTTTACTGCACATTCATGATTTTCTTTGGGATTACTTTGATATCTTGAAACAATACTTACTACATTCATAATATCTAGTCTAGTATGAGTTAGATATAACAAGCCACCAATCATAGACTTATACCTTGTCGGATTTACCGATGCAGATGTATCTTTGATAGATAATTTCTCACTTGTCACCATAGGAGTACTTACCGGTTTGGAATTATCCATACAAAACTTCTTCAAAAACTCCCTTAGATACTTAGTTTGATAGATAAAAATGCCTTTGTCAGTTTGGGTAATCTGCAAACCTAAGAAAAATCTCATCTCACCAATCATGGACATTTCAAATTCATTCTTCATATTATTAGAGAATTCCATGCACAATTTATCTTCTCCTCCAAAAATGATATCATCAACAAATACTTCAATAATCAGAATATCATCATCAATGATCTTATAATATAAATTACTGTCAGCACTACCTTTAGTAAAACCAAGCTTCAAGAGATATTTATCCAACCTTGCATACCAAGCTCTAGGAGCTTGTTTCAATCCATATAAAGCTTTCCTTAACCTGTAAACCATATCTTTATCATCTATCAGTGAAAATCCATTAGGCTGCTCAATGTATACCTCTTCCTCAAGTTCACCATTAAAAAATGCACATTTAACATCCATTTGATAGACCTTATAGTTCTTATAGGTTGCATAGGCAAGAAATAGTCTAACAGGTTCAACTCTAGCTATAGGTGCAAATGTCTCACCATAATCAATTCCTTCCATTTGAGAATATCCTATGTAGACCAATCTAGCCTTGTTTCTTACAACTTGACCATCCTCATTTAGTTTATTCCTAAAAACCCATTTAGTTCCAATAACATTCTTATTTTTAGGCAGGGGAACTAAACTCCAAGTCTCATTATTGTAATGCCCACCAAAATACCCTGGAGAAATATAGCTAAATACACACTAATTTAAATTTTTTTTACAATACAACACATAGAATCACTTAGGCAATGCAGCGAGCACGCAACAACATTTAAGTGTTATGAACATAGAATAAATCACTCAAGCTATTTGAGCAATTAGGCAAGCAGAATACAATAAAATATTTCTACTAACTCCCTAGGGTATCTCAATGCCATTACTTAATCTACCTACATAAGCAATAAGCATTTATTTTTTTCTAGATCAATACCTCATAATCTTAATCATTATACACACATGATGTGCAACCTACTTAATTTTTCATTTAATATGAGATTCTATCTTTCTGTGCATAGCTACTTCCCTTTTTCTCTTAGGTTCATTTTATACACCAAGTCCAAATGTTCCTATTACCATTAACCAACCTCTGAATATAAACGTCACCATACACATACCAAGATTAACCCTTATATTATATTAACACAGTTTCCATTTAGGATTAACTTCCACATAATCATTTATGATTCTATGCTCCTAGCATTCTTATTACTTCATCATGATTCCCAAAGTACATAAGGCAATAATAACAAAGTCTTCCTAAACATTTAACCCATATCTCGTTTAATACTCCTAAAATCTTTTACTCTATATCAATTAACCAACAATCATGTCATTATGAATTAGGTAACTACACGAATTCATCTCAACACAAACTAAGATACAATATCCTAATTCCACAACAACTAATAGAATCCACCAAATGGAGATATAATCTTAAACCATAACACATGATACATTCTAATCCTTTCCTAAAAGACAAGCATTCATTTTACCATCTACCCATACACTTAATAGTAACTTCCACTAATAAGATTAGTAATTCATTCATTAAGAACATCCATACAATATTTTTGTAAGGAACATTCAATTACATACCAGGCATTATAAGATTCCAATTCAATCATTAGATCACTGTTTACAAAGTATGATACTATAATTTCAAATTCTTTAATCACCAAACATAAACATGTCCTAAGATATCTTCCAATATTATGCATACTCATACATCCTACCAAGGCTTAACATTTCTTCTACTTAAAGCATTAGTTAAAGACATCATTTCTAGGCTATTACCATTATCATAACATTTACACTATTTCTTTTTAACATGGCTCATCAAGAATACAAAATGAATCATTGATTCTGAACCACAATACTTATCCACATCTCATGCATCCATTTCTTTTAATATAAATGCGTTACAATACAACTCAAGGTTCATCATTACAATCATATACTATAATCAAAAGCTATCACTATAACTAGAACAACATAAACATTTCTCATAATCATGATATCTTTTACAACCATTACATAAGAATTTCACTACATAAATCATATCATCATTTACATTCTTTTTGCACTTATTATCCAACAACTGTCTGAAGAAGCATCCGCATCCACGCAAGAAGAATCCAAAGGCAGGAACATCCCAATGGTTTAAAAGCACCAACCACCTGACCCTGTGGAACCAAAGGAACCACCCCCTGTGCTAGGAGATGACACAAGGTCCCAACACACACTCTACATCTAGGCTGACATTTAAACCGAAAGAGACTAACAAATACAAGGACAGTCAAGTAAGAACCAATAACAAGATATCACAAATAGAAAACTCCCATAGGTGCATAAATCAACAAGATATCAATACATCTCAAGCAAAGGACACATGTAGGAGCGAAGTGTCATCACATTCTATCCTCCCCCATAATATTACCAATACACAACTCTTTACGACATAACCCCGATAGACATGTGGAGCCATTTGTACCTATGAGAAAATCAAGGGAGTTTTGATTTACCATCTTCATGGCCTTCTCATTCTTATCCTAAAATATCCTCCCTAGGAATCAACCATGAGGCTCAAACTACTAATTATCTTTTTTAAATGAGATCTAATTACCCATTCCAATTAATTCATTATTAATGTTATCACTTGTTTACAAATCATAGAAAACTCCAATGTGCCTTGGTGGTCTAGACTTCATGCATCCTTACAAGGAACCTCATGCTAGTCTATCTCTCGTGACCCCGATCATCACAAGGAAGCCCACTCCTCCTAACATGGCCCAACAATAAATCATAAGAGGCTCTAAATTCAAATTCCAAGAAAAGATCCATAACTTCATCATGCAGCCCAACAACACATAAAAACATGCAAGTTAAAAACATAGCTAAAGAGCGCAAAGGGCTTAAATCCATTATAATGCAAACTGAGCCTCAAGTGGAAATCCATATCATATAAGAAATATTCCATCAATAAAATATATCAATTCTGCTATCTTCATAGCAATATCACCTTGCTGTCTCCGCAACATTAACATCTTCTTGTCTCCACAACAATAACATCTTGTTGTCTCCACAACAATACCATCTTTCCATTGCAACATCTCAATATAAGAAAAGACTCAAATCTTCAAAAATAAATAAGTCAAGAATGTTTCAGCATATAAAACATAAAATCGCATCAAACTGATAAATAACAGTAGCTAGAAAATGTCTGCAAAAAAATCCCAAAAAGCCTCTGGAATGAAACCAAACTCAAGAATCCAAATCTGTTTGGAAAAACAGTGAAAACACCAATGATAGGCAAAACAACGCTTTTTTGATGCACAACAACGCTTTTGCACTTAAGTTTAGCACATATGCATTGGAGGTTAGTGCCTATGTTAACAGTTTAGCGCCTATGTAGTTAAACACAACACTTTTGTAATGCAGAACAACACTTTTACACAAGGGACAATGCATATACACCGAAGGACAACGCAAATGCAATAGCAGACAACGCAAATGCATGAAAGGACAACACAAATGAATGAAAGGACAACACAAATGCAACAAAAGACAGTGCATATGCAGAGTCAGCACTTTTGCATAAAAGAGATGGAAGAACACAGAATTTTCGACAGAGATTAAAAATTAAACTTCAAACATAAAGCTTCGAAAAACATATACACAAAGTCGCCCAGAACCAACAAGTAAGAAGAAATAAATAGAATAAATTTTAATAAAATATAAAGGGAGAAATTCCAAAACATATCCATAGCTGGGAGACCCAGAACTCACCCACAGAGACTTCTTTTGAGTCTGAAATTCACAGGTAACTCCACCAACAACAAATATAACCAATACTACACCAAACAAAACACCAATCACATGATCCAGACAATCATACAGGATCTTACTACAAGCAGCCATGAATCCAAACTTTTTAATGCCGTGAACAACAACATACAGGAGACCAAATATTTATCCAATACAACTATACAAACACCCATATAATATAAAGTTTTCTCCACCATATATAAATCTGAAAACTACAATAAACCAAATATTTCATCCCCAGCTCCCGGAAGACATTTTTAGACACGGAGCATACACAGAGAAATTTTAAGGCTGAAAATAAACAAAAGACAAGGAACCCAACCTGCACCCTAAGTGATGGATGAAAGTTGAGGTAGAACTCCATCCAAATCCAAAAGCCAAAACCAAGAAACTCCAGCAACAATCCAAGCCAAAATCCCCAAAGAAAAATCTTCCAGAGAATATTTTTGCAAAAGAAGAAGCCAACCCAAAAACTTCACAGGAAAGAAAATAAAAAGCCAAACAATAACCAAAACCCTAGCCTTCACAACAGCCAATCAAAATATTTGATTCTATAATATATTTTACCAACCCCACCATATAATATAATTTTACCTCCCTTTTCAAATTCAACCAATAAGAGAAGAGGGTAGGTAAGATAAATATAAATCATGTTTTTACAATTAGGTGGGAATCTTTTATCTTTTTATTATAAAGTGTATTTATACAATCCACTTAATATAAAAGTGAGCTAATAAATAAAACATGAGCCACAGTTAAATAAATCAAATGAGGGAATTAAATTAAATAAACCAAAGTCTCATAAATGAATTTAAAGAACCAGATAAACATTAAATACCAAATAAATATTAAGCCATAGACAATTAAATAAATAAATAAACAATTAAATACCAATAAAAGGTCAAATATTAAATAAATATTAAATCATCATTAAAATAAGTAAAAATTTAAATATCAAATAATTAAATACCCAAAAAGCCAAGAATCCAATAACTTAAATTAAACATTAGATAATCAAATAATCAAATCACTATTAATCAAAATAAATAGAATAAACACTATTAACTATTTAATCTCACATCAATAATCAATCAACCTCAACATAATAGAATTAACCAACCAATACTAACATACTCTCAACATGGAGAAACCAAGCCTACTAACTAACATGACGACTCACAGTGAACAACTTAGACCTAGAGTATGTGAGGGGAACCTATGTCAACTCCGAACCACATACCATTGGGATTTTAAAGACACGCTCAGACCTGTGGAGCCAGGTGGAGTCGATGTCTGGTACCTGCAAATCATGCATCCACAAAGCAACGATACAACATATGCATATATATTATAACATACAAGGGTTAGAGAATCGCAATGACACATCTCGCTCACAATGAGTGATGTGGCATTGTCTCTATTCCGAAGACAGTCATACAACAATCAAACGCACCATAAGCTCAACTCATGATAGATAATCATTAAATATGGTCAGTACATAAAAACATAATCAAGTGCATGATTAGTCTAATTCATGATTATAGTACAACATGTAAAATCCGTCAACTCTTATGCTCATCAAATCACATGATCAATATAGTCTTTCGATAATATATCACATAATAAATATATAGTGTCTAATAAATCACATGATCAATAACGATAGTATCAACATCATATAAATCATCTGAAATAGCCTATGCCCAATAATGTCTATCATGCATGAATTAAAAGTCAACTCTAGTCAAAACAAGGCAAGTCAAAGGTGGACACTACATCCTTCCCCCCTTAGACTCGACTTACTCCTAGAAGTCGTAAGAGTTAGGGTGACAACTAGCACACATAAATCAAAAACTTCCTTTTAACACAAACTTATTATAATATTTTATAACTCCAAGAAAGATAATGACAACTAAATATCCTCCTTATGCTCCAATTATTTGAAATAAACATGTTATACAAGAGGTAAATGAAGCACCAACTGCTATTAATTACAATATGTACACTAAATTGTTAAAATGTTTACAAGGGAACTTCATTTTAACCACTCTTGCAATACAAAATTGTAACTTAGTCATTGAGTTAAGCATCAATAAGCATAAATCACTATATTTCACACCAATATTCATAGAAACACTCCTTCAACATCTAGTTGCATGCAATAGAGTGATATATATACATTTACACAATATCTTACACATATGCACCTATTATATTATTGAACAAATCATGTCATAAGCCTAAATGAGGGAAAAAATTTCAGAAATAAGCTTCCTCAAATTAAATGTACTCAAGACATCACACAATAACCAAGCATGGGTAAGTGCACCAAGATGGTGAACAAAAAAGGGGGTATAAGTGGCCACTTTTTTTTTCTGAAAAACAAGTAAACCTGAACTTCAAAGAGATATTCGAAGGTCATGCACTCAAAAATAGGAGTTGAGAAAAGAATAAGAATTGTATTAATCTGAATCTAATTTCTAAACTACTAAAGTTTTTCAAAATTGGATAAGATTAAAAGGGTCAAACCTCTCTCGCACGAAAAATTGTTCCTGATTTTTTCTAAAAAACATAACATAGCTGTTTTTGTGCGCTGCACAAAATATATAATTAGATTTAGTATTTTTAAAAACCCTTTGGTAGGATGATAGTTGAGATTGAGATCTAGAAGTTGTGTATTTTTTTGTAATTTTTCCTTGAGTATTTTGTTTTTTATGATTTTTTGAAGTGACCGCATCCGGAAAATTTGGTACCTGTTCATGCGCTGGGCATAACTTGCATCAAAATAATCAAAAATGAAAACTTTTTTTTAAAAAATTGTATAGAATCTAGTGTAAAACAATAATATGTAATTTATTTTGAATTTGGTCAAGTATATCAAAAGTTATTAAAAAAATGGTAGACATATGTCTGTGAGAACTATCAAGGCACTGGTAAAGAAAATTAAAGTTTACTATGCTAATGTTGTCTAAAAATAGACAAATTTATATGGTCGGAAAGATGAGAAAATGTGTGAGATTATGGTGGTAATTTTAGAGATACCCACTTAATCATTTTTAAACCTAATGATGATGAAGTCAAGAAATCATGTTGGAAGATGAAAAAATGTGTAAAGGTACAAAAATGGAGGGAAAATGGGCTTGCAAGCCTTAGGGTTGTTTTCCAACCCTCTTACCAAGCCAAAACCCGCACGGGTTTTGTTGTGCAAGATAACCTGCTTGGGTTTTGAAAAACAAAAAGTACCATTCATAGTTCTACATAACCCTTACGGGTTATGTAGAACTAAAACCATCATTTTGAATTTCACAAAACCCGTACGGGTCATGAAAAACATCATTTTGAGTTTCACAAAACCCATACGGGTTATGAAAAACCATTATTTTGATTTTCCACAAAACTAGTACGGGTTATGAAAAACATCATTTTGAGTTTCACAAAACCCGTATGGGTTATGAAGACATCAAAATGTATGCTTGTAAACTTAGCATATACTACACATATGTATAGACATACATATATAATATATGTTTATGTATGTATATATGCATATGTATAGTTATATATACATATGTTTATATAGATATATGTATATATGTTTGTATACATGCATGTCTCTCTTCTTTTCCTCTCTCTCATCTTCCTTCCCCCATCACCGTCTTTGTCTATCTTGAGCCCTAATTATCCTTCTCAAGTTCTATCTCATCTCTCTCCGCCTCACACTTCTCTCTGCTAAGTCTCTCACCCTCTTCTCCTTCTCGTTCTCTCTACCTCATGTCTCTCACCCTCTCCTCTCTCTCTCTCTCTCTCTCACTCATTATCCTATCCTATTATCACCCTCTCCCCTTCTCTCTCTTTCTCTCCCTACCTCTCCCTCTCCCCACTCTCCCTCCCCCTCTCGTTATCTTATGCTACTCTCTCTCTCTCTCTCTCTCTCTCTCTTATTCTCTCTCTCCCTCTCCCTCTCTTTATCCTATTATCCCCATCTCCACCCTCTCTCTCTCTCTCTTCCTCTCCCTCTCCCTCTCTGTCTCTACCAATCTCCTCTCTCTCTCACCCTCTCTCTCCCCCCCTTTCCTTATCATATTATCTCCCATTCTTCTTATTCCCTATTCTCTATCTTACCCCCTCTCCCCCTACTCTCTCTAACTGCCTTTCTAACCCCCTCTCCTTATCCTATTCTCTCCCTCTCTTCCTATGCCCTTCTCTCTCTCACACACACAATCCTCCCTCTCTTCCTATGCCCTTCTCTCTTTCTCACACAATCCTATTCTCACCCTCTCTCCCTTTTCTTTCTTTCCATATCTCTCTCTCTTCCTATCCCCTTCTCTCTCTATCTCTAACACTCTCTCCATCCCCCTCTCCTTATTGTTGGTATTTTGGTATGGTTTTGTCATTGATGTCAACACCTACTGAATACACCTACTTTGGAGATCCAACAACATTCACTGGCAAATAGTAAACTGTGCAACAGTTACTGGTATATGGTTCACCGGCAGGATATATTGTTCATCGGTACCTAGAATGATATGGAAGACACTTGGTAATATTGAAGACATCATGTGGACACTCTATTTTGAAGAAATAATCATTGGTATATTCATATTTGCATATTTACTTTTACCGGCAAATAGGTCCAGGTTATCTAGGGTTACACCGACAGGTTTATCTTTTCCAGATCAACATGGTACGCTATGGAGATGATTTATTATTGTTGTAAATGCATTAAGCTGACATGTTTAATTAGTTATTGCATCGGATATTATATTATTTGTAAAATGTTTTTATTGTAATATCTTGTAGAGCCGACCTACTAAAATTGGTCTTAGGGTACGGTATAAATGTAAGATCTTATTTGTAAGATCAAGTGTGGAATGCGAAAAAGAATTGTGTGAAGGTATATGTGAGATCAAGCAGAGGTATACACGAAGACATCATTTGAAGGTGAAGTTAGGTTTTTGTAGAAGCATATTAGCATTACACCGATACTGAATCTACCATATGAAGATGCTATTTTGTGCAGTACATTCTTATTGGATTTAACCATCCAACTGTAGTCAGTGTGACTCCCATTTGTGATTGAGCAGTGAGCTCTAGGCTATTGGCCTTTCTGCATGTGCAGAACCCTTTTTGTACACTTACTATCTGCAGTAGTATCATCTGATTGTGGGTAAGGTTTCTCATCATGGTTTTTTCCCTTACAGGGTTTCCACGTACAAATATTGGTGTCATGTGTTGTGGATGACTTTGTGTTTATGTTTCATGCATTAATCCTTACCGGTATAGCAATTTACTGTTAACACTATCTACTGGCATACTTAACTAGTTTACCGGTATTAAGCATTAAGCTGGTTAATAAGTTTTTGGTTTGAATTTATTAGACAACTGATTCACCCTCCCCCCCTCTCAGTTGTCTCCGGGACCTAACAATTGGTATCAAAGCCTAGTCCTCTTTTGCAGAAGTTTAACAACTTGAGGAGATCCAATGTCTACTAATTATTTCAGGAAGGACAACCCTAAACTTGATGGAACCAACTATGGGATATGGAAGATCAGAATGGAGACACACCTGAATTACATCGGTAAAGACATCTGGGAAGTTACTAAGAATGGTTATACTGCTACTGTAGTTGGTCAGACTGCTCCAACTACCTTAGCCAAACATGAAGAGAATGATTGCAAAGCAAGAGAAGCACTTTTGAGTGCATTATCAGATCAACAAATCATGGGATTATCAGATAGGTCTACTGGTAAAGCTATTTGGGATCATTTGGAAACACTAAATGAAGGAGATTCCATAGTCAAAATTGCAAAACTTGAAAGCTTCCGAGTAAGGTATGAACATCTGAAAATGGACGAAGATGAAAGGATTTCTGCTTTTATGGAAAGAGTAAATGAAATTGTTTTGGGTATTAAATGTTGTGGAGGAACTTTGAGTGAGGATGAAATTGTTTCAAAAATCTTAAGAGGTTTGCCACCGGCATATAAAATGAAAATTACTGCTATAAATGAGTTGAGAACAATGCCTAATACATCAGTGACTAGGGATACATTGATTGGAAAACTTTCAGCTTTTGAAATTGAGGAATTTGGTCCTGTTGCTACTATAAAGACTGATTTGGCATTTAAAGCATCAACATCATCTGCTCCATCATTTGACAAATCAGACTGGAGAGCCTTTTATGCAAGAGAACTTGAAGAAACCAGAAAGGAGAATGAAGAGATTGAAGAACTTGAAGCACTATTTGCAAGGAAAATGCCAAAAGGTCAAATTGGAAGTAAGTATGAAGGTAAAGCACCCTTTAAATGTTTTAACTACAATAAGATTGGTCATATGGCTTCAAGATGCCCTGATAGACATGCTAGACTAAGAGAAGAAGCTAAAAGAACATACAAGCCTAATCCTGAATATCAGAGATACAGATTTAAGAAGAACAAAGATAAATCTTGTTACATTGCTGATGAAGGTGTGACTGATGATTCTGATGAGGATGCAATAGACAATGGATGGGTTTTTGTTGCTATAACAGAAGATCAACTGGCACCTATTTCTGAACCAGTAGAACAATCCCTAGCAGCTAAAGTTGAATCAAAGGATGAATGGATTATTGACTCAGGATGCTCACATCATATGACCGGAGACAAAGGTAAATTCTTGAACTTTCAAGAATACAATGGAGGTTTAGTAAGATTTGGAGATGACAAAGCCTGTTCAATCAAAGGTAAGGGTTCAATATCTCTTGATGGTAAACATAACACTAACAATGTTTACTATGTTGAAGGATTAAAGCATAATCTTTTAAGTGTTGGTCAATTAGTTGAGAAAGGTTTTTAGTTACAATTTAAAAATGGAAAATGCAAAATCATGAATAGAACTAGTTTGGAAATTGCAACCGGTAATCAGACTAGAGGTAATATCTTTCATTTGAATAACAGTGAAAAGGCATGCTTAATTGCACACATAGATGAAAGTTGGTTATGGCATAAGAGACTATGTCATGTAAATTTTGATTGCATGGTAAAAATCAATACTTCTAAGGCAGTTAGAGATCTGCCTAAAATTGTAAAACCTTAGAATAAAATTTGTAAGGAATGTCAATTTGGAAAACAAGTTAGAGATAGTTTCAAAAGTATTCCAGAAAAATCCAATAATGCTCTTGATTTAATTCACACTGATTTATGTGGTCTAGCTAGAGCTAAAAGCTTACAAGGTGATAGATATTTCATGCTAATTATTGATGATTATTCTAGAATGTGTTGGGTTACTTTTCTCAGAGAAAAATCAAAAGCACTTGGGAAGTTCAAACTATTCAAAGCAATGGTTGAAAATGAAACTGGTAAGAAAATCAAATTTTTAAGATCAGATCAAGGAGGAGAATTCACATCTAAGGACTTTAATACATTCTGTGAAGTGAATGGAATCAAAAGACAGTTATCAGCACCTCAGACACCACAGTAGAATGGAGTTGTTGAAAGGAAAAACAAAACTATCTTGGATGCAGCAAGAAGTATGTTATTAGAAGAAAATCTACCACATGTGTACTGGAGAGAGGTAGTAAGCATTGTTGTCTATATATTCAACAAAGTTCACATCAAAGGTGAAACCGGTAAGACCCCTCATGAACTATGGTTTGGTAATATTCCTACTCTTAAGTATTTCAAAAATTTTGGAAGTAAATGTTATATTAGAAGAGATGAGTATATTGGCAAATTTGATCCTAGAAGTGATGAAGGAATATTTCTTGGTTATTCATCTAAGAGCAAGGCATATAGATGTTTAATAAAAGATTGCAGAAAATTGTTGAGAGTACAAATGTAAAGATTGATGAACAATTCAGAGGAACTTCAAGGTATATAGACTCTGAACCGGCAACAGAAGTTGTGACAAATGAACCTACATAGAATCCACCAGTACAGAATGAAGATCCAGTTACCCCGGTATCATCAGAGGATTCCACAGTATTTGAAGAACAACAGCAAACTAAGACACCCCGGTATGTAAGACTGAATCATTCTGAAGATGAGATAATTGGAAACAAATTTAAAGGAGTTATGACTAGAGAAAGATTGGCAAATGAAGAGGTATGTCTTATTTCTCAAATTGAACCATCATCTATCAATGAGGCAGGTGAAGATAAATTTTGGATTAAAGCAATGGAAGAAGAATTAGGACAAATTGAGAAAAATAATACTTGGACATTAGTTCCCCGGCCTAAAGATAAAAATGTAATTGGAACCAAATGGGTATTTAGAAACAAACTTAATGAAGATGGAAAGGTTGTCAGAAATAAAGCAAGACTAGTGTGTAAGGGATATTCTCAGAAAGAAGGAGTTGATTACAATGAAACCTTTGCACCGGTAGGCAGAATTGAGACAGTTAGATTATTCTTGGCTTTTGCAACTCACAAGGATTACAAAGTTTATCAAATGGATATTAAATGTGCATTTTCGAATGGAGATCTTGAAGAGGAAGTTTATATTGAACAACCTGATGGATTTTCTTTGATAGATGACAATGATATGGTTTGCAGGTTAAGAAAAGCTCTGTATGGATTGAAACAAGCCCCAAGAGCTTGGTATGCAAGATTGGATAAGTATCTTTTAAAGATTGGTTTTACTAAAGGAAATGCAGATAGCAATTTATATTACAAAGTAACTAATGATGACATCTTGATTATTGAAGTTTTGTTGATGATATAATCTTTGGAGGAGAAGATGGATTATGTAAAGAATTTTCTCTTGAAATGTAGCAAGAATTTGAAATGTCTATGATTGGAGAAATAAAATTCTTTTTAGGATTGCAGATTTCACAGACTGATAACAGTATATTTTTGAGTCAATCTAAGTACTTGAAAGAACTACTAAAGAAATTTGGGATGGAGAACTCTAACTGGGTAAGCACACCTATGACTCCAAATGACAAATTATCTCAAAGGGATGAATCTACACCTGTTAATCCAACTAGATACAAATCTATGATAGGAGGTTTACTATATTTGACACAAACCAGGCCTGATATTATCAATGCAGTATGTATTGTTTCTAGATTTCAGAGTAATCCTAGGGAAAATCATGAATCAACAGTGAAAAGGATTTTTCGGTACTTACAAGGCACAACAAATCTTGGATTATGGTATCCTAAAGATGAAAATTTTGATCTATGTGCATACACAGATGCAAATTGGGCAGGAGATGTGGATGATAGAAAAGCACCACTAGAGGAGCATTCTTTCTTGGAAAGAGATTAGTCTCTTGGTTGAATAAGAAATAGAGTTGTACATCTTTATCAACAGCAGAATCAGAATATGTTGCAGCAACAACAAATTGTACACAGGTACTTTGGCTTAAGCAAATGTTGAAAGACATAAAGGTAAAATGCAAGGAACCTATTACTATATACTATGATAACACTGCAGCAATTGATATATCTAAAAATCCGATATTACATTCTAAAACAAAACATGTTTCTATCAAACTGAATTTTCTAATGGAAAAAGTTGAAGAAAAAGAGATAAAACTGGTTTATGTGAATACTAAAGAACAACTTGCAGATATTTTCACAAAACCTTTGCCTAAGGAGACTTTTGAGTATCTCAGAGATTAGCTTGGAGTCATACCACCACCAGTAGAGACTTAGATAGTTGATGATTGTCATCAACTGGTAGAATTAAATGGACAAACCTTTTATTCTGGTATTTGATGAGGAAGCTACTTCTCAGGGGGAGTAGTTGGTATATTGAATTGGTTGGTATTTGGTATGAACTTGACTTTTGTAACTTTGGCATTTGATGTCAAAGGGGGAGAGATATCTATGGAAAAACACATTATCTTTTTGGTGAGAGATTTCAGGAGAGAGATTTTGGAAAACACATTTAAGGAGAAATTTGTATGAGAAATTGGTATTGTTACTCCCAGGGGGAGAAATGGAGATTGTTGGTTTTTGTATTTGGCATTTCTATTTTGGCACTTTGATGGTTTTTCCATCTTGTGTTGCCATCAATGCCAAAGGGGGAGATTCTTGGTATTTTGGTATGTTTTTGTCATTGATGTCAACACCTACTGAATACACCTACTTTGGAGATCCGGCAACATTCACTGGCAAACAATAAACTGTGCAACAGTTACTGGTATATGGTTCACCGACAGGATATATTGTTCACCGGTACCTGGAATGATATGGAAGACACTTGGTAATGTCGAAGACATCATGTGGACACTCTATTTTGAAGAAATAATCATTGGTATATTCATATTTGCATATTTGCTTTTACCGGCAAATAGGTCCAGGTTATCTAGGGTTACACCGGTAGGTTTATCTTTTCCAGATCAGCATGGCACACTATGGAGATGATTTATTATTGTTGTAAATGCATTAAGTCGACATGTTTAATCGGTTATTGCATCAGATATTATATTATTTGTAAAATGTTTTTATTGTAATATCTTGTAGAGCCGACCTACTAAAATTGGTCTTAGGGTATGGTATAAATGTAAGATCTTATTTGTAAGATCAAGTGTGGAATGCGAAAAAGAATTGTGTGAAGGTATATGCGAGATCAAGCAGAGGTATACATGAAGACATCATTTGAAGGTGAAGTTAGGTTTTTGTAGAAGCATATCAGCATTACACCAGTACTGAATCCAACATATGAAGATGCTATTTTGTGCAGTATATTCTTATTGGATTTAACCATCCAACTGTAGTCAGTGTGACTCCCATTTGTGATTGAGCAGTGAGCTCTAGGCCATTGGCCTTTCTGCATGTGTAGATCCCTTTTTGTACACTTACTATCTGTAGTAGTATCATATGATTGTGGGTAAGGTTTCCCACTGTGGTTTTTCCCCTTACAGGGTTTCCACATAGAAATATTGGTGTCATGTGTTGTGGATGACTTTGTGTTTATGTTTGATGCATTAATCCTTACCAGTATAGCAATTTACTGTTAACACTGTCTAACGACATACTTAACTGGTTTACCGGTATTAAGCATTAATTTGGTTAATAAGTTTTTGGTTTGAATTTATTAGACAATTGATTCATCCCCCCCCT